>NC_091741.1:25221995-25521995 GCF_043380555.1 Nothobranchius furzeri | reverse complement strand
TTGAAGTTAATGTCCACCCCTGTATATATATATATATATATATATATATATATATATATATATATATATATATATATATGTATGTGTGTGTGTGTGTGTGTGTGCATATATATGTATATATAAAATTTATGAAATCTCAAAAAGCAACAGGTAAATCATTGTTAGAAAGTCAATGTTTTAATTGTGTATTTTTATTTTTTTGCAGTTGCAGAAAACCATTGCTGATGGTGGCCAACCAGCTACCAAAAAGGCAAAAATGTCCAACCAGAACATTGAGGACGCATTTACAAGTACTACAAAGTACAAGAGTGATGCCAAAGAACAACAAATTAAAGAAGAGGCTATCGCTACATGGATTGGATGTACAGGATTGCCGGTCACAACAGTAGAAGATGAGGATTTTATTCTGATGATGGAAAGTTTGGATAAGAAGTTTACTGTGCCAAAGAAAACCAAGATAAGTAATCTAATTGAAAAACACTATGAAAACAAAAAAGCTACATTTAAGAAAAGACTGTCTAGTGCCAGAAAAGTATGTATTGGGACTGATCTGCGGACTAAAAAGGGACTGACAGCATCATTCCTTGGCATAAGTTGCTGCTTTTTCTGTGTTGAACAACAAAAACCAGAACACTTACTGCTAGCTCTTGAACAACTTGACCATCCACACACTGCCCAGTCCATTAAGGCTTGTGTGGGAAAGTGCATGCAAGAATGGGGGATCCTAAATGAGAAAGTTCTCACCGTAATAACAGACAATGGTAGCAATATGGTGGCAGCATTCAAACATAGTGCTCCAGAAGATGAAGATTCCAGCTCCGATGATCCAGATGCATCCACCCTAAGTGAAAGTGATTCCAAGGAGACAGAAAACCTGCAGTGTGAAGACATAGGCATGTACAGGATGCCATGTGTCGTCCATACGCTGCAGCTTGTTGTCCACATGATAAACAAGGAGGAAAGCATGAACAGAGTCTTGAACAAAGTCCGATCAATCGTGAAACTTTTTCGCAAGTCATCAGTCGCAACACAGAAGATTTTGGATGAGTGCGGCCTAACTGTTGTGAATGACTGCCCCACACGCTGGTCAAGTACTTATGAAATGGTTGCACGTCTCCTCAAAGTTAAAGAATCTGTTTGTGAAGTAGCAAACGAGATGGGATGGGACTGCTTGCTCTCAAGTGAGTGGCAGAAGCTGAAGTCAATGCAAGAACTTTTGCAGCCTTTTGCTGAACACACACAAACTCTTCAGAGTGACACAATGTCTATGTCATTAATACTCCCTGCTCTCTTTGATTTACTCAGCCATCTGGCAGATGTGGAACAAAACACAAGTCGAGATGTTGCTGCTCTAGCACGTAAAATGGAAGGGAATGTGAACCAGCGTTTTGCCTGGGTACTTGATCCCTCAGATGACAAGTTTTCCCCACTTGTAGCAGCTACTTGCTTTCTCAATCCTACTGTGGGAAACGCAACCGAGCAAAGGTCACACTAGCATGAAGTGCTTTTTCTCAAAATGAATCACAGCAAATAAATATTCACACTGTTTGGTTGAGCCTGTGTTGTAACAAGGGAATATCTACAGACTCAGGGTTAGCATGTTTAAATTTGCTGTTCTTGTAAATTCTTGTTGTGCAATTGCTAAAATGAGCACCTTTGTAATTTCCAGTGTGCTTTTTGTTTTTTTTACTAAACACGTAAGTGTTAAACATGTGAAGTGTTTTTTTTTATTCAAATATTCTATGTTCTTAGCAGTGTGTGCTATATCTGATCAGTGGTGGTTAAGAGTTTGGACCCTGTGTATTAAATTACACTAGTTTTTCCGTGCTCTATACAAAAGTAGGAAATTACTTCATTAGAAAAAATATATGCATTTTGTTGACTAAAATTGCTTATTTTTATTGACTAAAATTACTTGTTATTTTCGTCGACTAAAATGGGACTAAAACTAAAATAAATCCAATGACTAAAATTGGACTAAGACTAAAATTAATTTTTAGCCAAAAGACTAAGAGTAAAATAAAATTAAAATTTCCTGTCAAAATTAACACTAATCTGCAATGTGCAGAACAAATAAAATGTCAGTTCGTCTGCATGCGTCGGGGCAATTCTTTCTATTCTTTCTCCGTCAAAATAAACGGTCAAATACGGGAACTATCCGGTCAACACAACACAAGCCCTGCTTTTGACTGTTTTGTTTTCTTGTGAAAATTGTTGGAAAGAGATCAAATTTAACTTGATTACCACCAGAGCCTGCACCGTTATCTCGGTGACGGTAAATGAGGGAAAAACAAATTGATCTGATCCTGCACGTCTTTTAACACATTGGTCAGGATTGACGCACTTCGTTTTCATTTAGTTGGTTAAAAAAAAGTCGGGCTCGGGTCGGGCTAGAGAATGCTGAAAACCTTTTCGGACCGGGTCGGGCTGGGACTCCACCCCCTCGGACCGGGCTGGACATGGGCTCAGATTTTAGGCCCGTGCAGGGCTCTACTCTTCAGGGTCCCGCGCCTGCTGCAGCCTCTTCAGGGTCCCGCGCCTGCTGCTGTCGAGTTCCAGTGTCCCAAGTTCCCGAGTTCCAGTGTCTTTGTTCCTGAGTTCCAGTGTCCCAAGTTCCCAAGTTTCAGTGTCTTCGTTCCCGAGTTCCAGTTCCCAAGTTCCAGAGTCCGAGTTCCCAAGTTCCAGTGTCTTCGTTCCCGAGTTCCAGTTCCCGAGTTCCAGAGTCCGAGTTCCAGTGTCCAAGTTCCCGAGTTCCAGTGTCCAAGTTCCCGAGTTCCAGTGTCCAAGTTCCCGAGTTCCAGTGTTTCCCCGAGTTTCCCTAGTCTCCAGTGTTTCCCGAGTGTATGTCACGAGTCTCCTGTGTCCCTGTGTCTTCCGAGTATGTGGTTCTTGTGGGCGTCTGGTATCCGCCCTTACGGGGGGGGGGGGGGGGGGGGTACTGTCACGATCTGCTCCTAACTCCCTCTGACTCCTACACTCTCCTGCCCCTGATTAGCTGTTTATTGGTCTCACCTGCCCCTTGTTAACCTGCCCAATGTTTTCCTGATTGTTCCCTGTGTATTTATACCTCCCCTCTTGTATGTGTCAGTTGTCGGATCATTGTTTGTTGTGTTGTGACTCGTAGTTTCCTGCCGTATCCTGTCATTAAATCCATTTTTATGTTACCCGTGCTTGCATTCCTGCCTCCTGGTCAGCTCCACCACACATGGTCCGCCGTCACCCACTCCACATCATGACAGGCACCAGGATACCTTAGGTGCCAGTTCGATTATTTACTTTGTTGTCATTTTATGTGATCTGAGACAGCATGTCTTGAACACTCGGGTGAAGAGAGGGGCAGAGCTGTCAACTGACCACTACCCGGTGGTGAGTTGGCTTCGATGGTGGGGGAGGAAGCCGGTCAGTCCTGGTAGGCCCAAACATATTGTGAGGTTCTGAAGGGAACATCTGGTGGAGTCTCCTGTCAGAAGGAGCTTCAATTTCCACCTCCGACAGAACTTCGAACGTCTCCTGAGGGAAGCGAGGGATGTTGAATCAGAGTAGGCCTTATTCCATGCTTCTATTGTTGAGGCAGCTGACCGGAGCTGCGCCTACAGGTTTGTTGGTGCCCTTTGTGGTGGCAACCCCTGAATCCACTGGTGGACACTGGTGGTTAGGGATGCTGTCAAGCTGAAGAAAGAGTGCTATCGGGTATTTTTGGCCTGTGGAACTCCAGAGGCAGTTGGTGGATACTGGCAGTCCAAGCGGAATGCGGCTCTAGGAAAAGCTACCCTAACAGAATGCAGTATGTAGTTTTTAAAGTCAGTGACGCTGTTTTTATCCTAAAAGGCCTTCTTCTAGACTTGAAATGACAACGTTATGAGCCGAGCGCATTAAGATCCTCTTGCGACGAAATGAAAGATTATCTTCAGGACAGAAGTAAGGTGGACACTGTTGCGTGGCCACTTGCGTGGTGGAAAAATAATGAGGAAAGATATCCACAACTTGCTCGGGCAGACAAATGCCTGCTCTGCATCCCTGCAACCTCCATTCCAGCAGAGCGCATATTCCCCAAAGCCGGATTTATTGTTAATAAGTCGAGGAGCTGTCTTTTACCCAAGAATGTGGACATGTTGGTGTTTTTGGCCCACAACATTAAAAAGGTGATCTAGGTCTGCAGATCTTTACAGACCTAATATGTTGAGTCAATAGATTATGTTTTCTTATGTTTTGTTTGAAAATAGCCCAAATAATATAACAAAACGAAAATAAATCTATAGGCTTCTCTAGTATAAAGCCTGTTTTTTTAGGAATATTTTTTGGGATGAGCATGCGCTGACGCTGACAACCGAGCACCGGATACACGGCAGCGTTTGAAGCAGATGGCAGCTCGTTAACAAACATCGACACTTAAGACGCATTTTCGCCTAATTTATCTACTGACAACTCAAAAAATAATCTGGTAATTATAACTCACTCAACCTGGAGGTAAGTGAAGAAAATTTAGAAAGTTTACAAAACTATATTGATGGAGTTTTTGAGTTTTTCGTTATGGGTCCGAAGAAATCAGCAGGTGAGCCCGAAACACCTGGGACCAAGAGGAGCCGTCCTCAGGACTCGCCTGAGGCCTCATCTCCCCGTAAGGACATATTAGAATTATTAGATTCTATAGATAAACAGCTTCTGGGATTTGAGGGACGACTTCATCTGCTTGAGGTTCTACACCAGGAGTTTCAGAACCTCCGTCAGTCTCTGGAGTTCAGCCAGGAGCAGGTGGAGCGGCTCGCTGCTGAGAACGCGTCTCTGCGGGAGTCCGTTTCTTCCATGGAAGAGGGAATGACGCAGATCACCCAGGACAACAAGATTCTGAAGGAGACGGTTTTGGACCTTCAGGCCTGTAGCATGAGGGATAATTTGGTGTTCGCAGGCCTGCCGGAGCAGGCGGGAGGAGCGGAGAACTGCGAGCAAACAATAAAAAACTTTCTCCAGACCCAAATGATGATACCCGAAGAAACGGTAAAAAACATCACCTTTCACCGGGTACATCGCCTTGGAGCTAAGAGTGGACAGCAGAAGACCTCGTCCCATCGTGGCTAAATTTGAACATTTTAAGCAAAAGGATCTTGTTAAAAGTCACGGAAGAGAGCTCAAAGGAAAAAACTTCAGCGTAAATGATCAGTTCCCTAAGGAAATCCTGGATCGGCGCAGAGTCCTCTTTCCGCTGCGCAAAAAGTTTATCCAGGATGGGAAGAGAGCTGTCATCTTGGTGGATAAGCTTTACATGGACAATAAGCTTTACAAGGAGCGAGGAGTGACAGACTGGCTGTATTAGCCCAACATCAGGTAAGACAGTTATTCTTATCAGGATTCACTGGGTTTGATCACGTCGGGATTAAACAGCTGCTAAATCAGTTTTCTAGATGATGAGATCACCTGTTCATCACCACCTCACACCCCTATCACCTTTTCTTTTTAGTTATTTCTTCTATTTTAACCTGTATCTGTATTTTCCTTTCCTCTCTTTACCTGCTTCTGTACCTTTACACCTGTATAGCACAACCACGCAACTTTCCAACACTGCGTCAGACTCGGCGCACACGTACACACACACACACACACACACACAAATATATATATTAAATCCACAGCACAATATCATAATTTATGCGTCAAATAATACAACCACAAACACTGTTGGATCTTTATTATTATTATTATTATTATTATTATTATTTACTTTTCTGTTATTACCATACTATTTTATACATTTAGTTACTTATTCCATCTTATTCACATGAAGGCGTCATATTTTAGCTACTCACACACACATCTATGGGTGCACTAAGGTTTGTCTCATGGAACGTACATGGAGCTGGCTCCATAGAGAAAAGAATAAAGATTTTTGATCAGTTAAAGAGAATGCAAGCAGACGTAATATTATTACAAGAGACTCATAGATCTGCCACATCCGTAGATGAACTTAAAACACCTGAGTTTCCCAGCATGTTCTCTGCATGCTATAACTCTAAGCAAAGAGGTGTAGCTATTTTAATACACAAAAACATCAATTTCACAGTATTGGACACAGTTTCTGATCCAGACGGTAGATTTATAATGTTAAAAATATCTGTACAGAATCAAAGCTTATGAATCGTCAGCATATACTGTCCAAATATTGATGACCCTTCATTCTTTCATAATTTTTTCTCTGTACTCTCCGAACTCTTGGACTGTCCACTTATACTTGGAGGTGATTTTAATTTTTGGATGAACTCTTTAACAGACAGGCTCAGTACAACTGGGACAATTGGCAATCCACTAATATAGTTAAACAGTACATGAGTGATTATGGGCTTTGTGATGCATGGCGATATCTTCATCCTAACCGTAGAGTATACTTTTGTTTCACACGTCCATCACTCTCATTCACGTATGGATTATTTTCTAGTCAGCGGCTCATTGTTGGCTGACATTTCAGACACTGAGATACACCTCATAGTTGTCAGTGACCATGCTCCGGTTTCTTTAACTCTGGTAAACAAGAAGACAATCCCACCAAGCAAAAACTGGAGATTTAATACATCATTGCTTAAAGATGAAGCTTTATAGAATTTTTTAAAAAGGAGTGGGCTTTATATTTAAAATATAATGACCTGCCTGGAACATCAGCATCTGTTCTCTGGGAGGCAGTAAAGGCAGCGATGAAAGGTAAAATAATCTCTTTCTCATCGCATAAGAAAACAAACGTATTCAGGAGTTAGAAGAAATCATCAAGTCTTTAGAGGCATCCACAGAAGAAGAGTTACTGAGCAAATTACGTAAAGCTAAATCAGAACTTCATGGAATTATTGATAAAAAGACACAATTTTTAACACAAAGACTATGAATAGAAAACTTTGAACATAGTAATAAATCAGGTAAATTCTTAGCTAGCCAATTATAAATAAATAAAGAGAAAACTACAATATCTGCTGTTAAAGACTCAACCGGGAATATAGTTTATGACCCTGAAAGCATCAACAACACTTTAAGAGACTTTTACCAAACTTTGTACTCACCACAGATAAACCCATTAGATAACGAGATCAATGAGTTCCTTGACAGGATAACACTTCCTAAATTATCAGACAGCCAAGTTACAGTCCTGGACTTGCCACTAGCATCAGTTGAGCTCCAGGAAGCCCTTAAATCCATGACTAATAGGAAAGCTCCAGGTCCAGATGGGTTTCCAGCAGAGTTCTACAAAGAATTCTGGATCATTCTCGCTCCAACATTGTTCAGAATGGTGAGGGAAATCGAAGAGAGCGGCAGATTACAGCCAAACATGAACTCAGCCAATATTAGTCTGTTAAAACCAGGCAAAGACCCTGCATTTCCTACCAGCTATCGCCCAATTTCTCTTATTAATGTTGATCTCAAAATAATTTGTAAAGCCCTGGCAAAAAGATAACCCCCTTCATAATACACCCTGACCAAACTGGTTTCATCAAGGGTAGACAGTCATCTACTAACTCACGTAGATTACTTAATTTGATAGATTTCTCTTACAGTAGAAACATAGAAACTAGTATATTATCTCTAGATTAGGGCTGCAACTAACGATTATTTTCATAATCGATTAATCTGTCGATTATTTTTTCGATTAATCGATTAATCGGTTTGTTATTGTTTAGCTATTTAACCTATACAAGTGATGAATACATTTCAGTTAAGAAAAAGAAAAACATGAGAGAATTGTGCAGTTGACTGCAATCTATTTTATTGCACATGAACACAGTCAGTGGTGTAAAATGAGCTAAACTGTGCAAAATATCAGTCCAGAATAATTTTTTGGCATCAAAATATAAGAGGTAAATTCCATAAAAAATAATGTAGAATCTAGAATAGAGTTTGTAAGTGGTATGCATTGCTGGGGGGTGAGTGTCTTGTTCCCCATGTAGTTGTCCATCGTTGCTTGTTTTTTTCTGCATAAGAAACACAAATAAACTGAATTAAGTACACATATAAAATAAAGCAGCACACACACTACAACACTAAATCAATATTACATTATTTGAATTAATTAACAATATACAGTGATCATTTATTTTGACAAAAATGTGTTGTGAGGTGTTTTACAGCGTTAGACAGTAAAACAGCCTTTTAATAGTAAAACAAATGACTTTCTGAATTTCTCCTATGTTTAAAAATTGAAAGCGTACAACTATGCCGCGTTATATTCACCTGGACACAGCTCGTCTGTATATTTTTCTCCGCGGAGTTGTCCTTTTTTGAATGAGGAACACAGTTATGGGTTTGTGCCGTTTTTCTCTTAACGAGAACATTCTTATAAACAGACGTGCTAAATTTGGCAAGCGCATGATACACAACACGGAGGAGATTCACGATTGCATCTAGTCAATCAGAAGTAGAACACCGTAAACTGACGCGGCAAAAAAAAAAAAAAAAAACATGTTTAACATCCACTATAACGAACTCAGCTAACACTAAGTCCCAAATGTGATCTGCGTTAGCTTGTTTATTTTCTGTTACTTACCGGACATTCCTCTGCTGCATCAGCCCCCACATGTTTTCGTCTCAAATGTTCACGTAGGGACGTCGTGCTTCCGTCGTGCCATGGTTTTTGCAGGTCACCGGTCTGTTCAAGGCATCTAGTGAAGTGCTCCCATAATCGTGAGGTTTTTGTCCGGGTTTCTCTTGTTTTGTCGCTTCTATTTTTCTTCTGTATTTCTTGTTGATCCGCCATCTCTCACAGCAAGATGAGCGTCAGTAACGTGATACGTCATGAAAACCGAGGGCACTTATTGGCTCATTTCTTCTTCTACGGCTCAACTGGTAGATCAGTGGCTCATTACTGCCACACACTGGCGGCAAATTTAACAGATTGTAACCGATGTCAGATTGTGGTAAAAAAATAGACTTTATGCGGTAAAATATGATTATTAAACAACTAATCGATGACTAAAAAAGTTGTTAACTATTTTAATAATCGATTAAATCGATTAGTTGTTTCAGCTCTACTCTAGATGCAGAAAAGGCTTTTGATAGAGTTAACTGGATGTTCTTATTTGCACCTTTACATAAATTTGATTTTGGGAACTTCTTCATAAACTGGCTACAAACATTATACAGCTCACCAACAGCACGTGTCAGGACGAACGACCAAATATCAGCTAACTTCTGTCTTCAGAGGGGGACCAGGCAGGGATGCCCACTCTCCCCCTCACTGTTTGCTATCTTTATTGAACCACTAGCAGCAGCAATTAGGCAAACAACAGGTATTAAAGGGATAAAGTGTAAGAAAATAGAACATAAGATCAGTCTTTATGCAGACGATGTTTTACTCTTTCTCTGGAATTCTGAATCCTCTCTCTCATTCAATAGAACTGATAAACTCTTTTTGAGAAGTTTCAGATTACTCTATAAACTGGTTAAAATCCACAGTTCTACCAATTAATTTCTCTTTTGTCAATTTACTTAATACACAATTGGAGTCAGGGAATATCACATACCTGGGAATTAATGTCTCTCCCAAGTTAGCAGATCTAACCAAATTAAACTACATCTTGCAAGATGGAAATCCTTACCGATATCACTCATGGAGAGAGTTGCTACAATTAAAATGATGGTCTTACCCAGAATAAATTACTTATTTTCAATTATCCCAAACAAACCACCAGCTGACTGGTTTAAATCTCTGGACTCCTCAATTACTAAATTCCTTTGGCAGGATAAACCTCCACGAATTAACTTAAAAACGCTTCAGAAGACCAAAGACAGAGGAGGACTGGATCTACCCAACTTTTATTATTACTTCTTAGCCAACATGCTGCAATATATACCAAGATGGTTGCAAGATAACCCACTAGATGAGTCTTGGTTAGACATAGAACACACTTTGCAATACGATAGAGCAGGGATTCCCTGCGCGAGCTGCCGCTAGGGGGTGCGCGAGGTGAAAAGTGTAATGGCTGCGGAGCTCAGAGAAGTCTGTCATATGTCACCATTTGCGTAGCCAGAAACTCATTTGTGGGTGGGCCAAAGAAAATGTAAGTGGGCCCAATAAATGTGATTGAAAACAAGTATATTTTGCGCGCGCGTGTCCTCTGCATATGCCCTATCTTCATAATAACAATGCGCCGAGCTTCAGCGCTCTGGCCTGCGCACGCCGACATGTTCCATATTTGATCATTTTTAACGATGTTGGAGAAATCTGAAGGTGGTGCCTGCCAGATTGTAATTAACACCCTGTCTCATGCAGGTGTTCTGACATTGTAAACGTCACACAAAGAACATTATGGATGTAACAAAATAAATCAAGAAATGATTCCCATCTGAGCATTTTAGCATTATTATATTAGCACACTGACTGTGGGACACCATTCTAAACCTGTCAGGCTATTAACAGCGCGCTGAACATCTGAAGTTCAGAGTGCGTCTGTCAGAGGTCAGACGCGTTGCTGCGGAACCACTGCTCACGGGTGTACATGTGAGCACATCTGGGCTGGGCAGAAGTAATTTTACAACATTGGTTTAAATAGCGCCAATAATGAGACGCGGTGACTGGAGCGGCTCATGGAGCTGTGCGCACGCGCGCGCACACACACACACACACACACACACACACACACACACACACACACACACACACACACACACACACACACACAATGAGCGCACGCTGTGCAAACTCCGGCGCGCCGTCAGACTGAAGGCAGAAATGAGCGCTGACTCCTCCGTGATAAAAAAAACTTTTAAGAGGTTTTATAACAACATTTTTCATTCAAGGTCAAATTTAAGATATTAGCTTCTATTTTGGGATGATGTATGAAATTTGAGTCCGCTCCAGCCAGTGACTCCTCATGAACCTGACCACAACTCATGTTACTGCAGCATTTGTTATTCCAGTCCACGTGGCAGCGGATCGCAGATTGAGCCACACCATTAAACAGCTATAAGTCGGTCTGAGGCAAAAGTAAACCTCATGGCTGTAGCTTTTCCATCTTTTCCCCTATAGACATTTGATTATGCACAAGTAGGTGATCAGTTCAGGTTTATGCAGAGCAGAAGGAAGGAGAGAGCTAGCTGGCCCCAGGTTAAACGTTCCTACTTTAAGAAAACCTTTAAATTGCATTGTTGATGTGCTACCTGGGCACTCTAAATATTTATTTAAAATTAAATCAAAGGAAATTGTAATGGTATTGAATGTTTATTAATTAATATTTTAAAAAATGATGGGAAAAAGGTCGATCATATTTTTTTTAACCCTGCCTGTTTAGCTTGACATCTGATTATATATGTGTGTGTATATATATATATATGTGTGTGTGTGTGTGTATATATATATATGTGTGTGTGTGTGTGTGTATATATATATATATATATATATATATATATATATATATATATTTATATATATATATATATATGTATATATATATGTAGCCATGTCCTGATGTGGAGGCTAGGGGGTGCGTTGACATGGTCGGGACATAGAAGGGGGTGCGCGGCTAAATAAGTTTGGGAACCGCTGCGATAGAGCTTTCAGACTTACCATTTATTAGCTCAAAAGTATTAGTATCAGCACCTCTCTGACAGCATGGTGGGAGTATCTAAAAATGACAGAGTCTTCACTAGTACCATGCAGACGCACACCTATCTGGAATAATCCTGACATTTTGCAAAATAATAAAATGAATGTTCCGGACTGGAAAAATAAAGGAATCTTATACCTGGAACACATATATGAAGGATTGGACTTCATCCCATTTAATAGAATAGTCTCCCAATTTGGAATAGATAAGAATAGCTTTTTAGAATATCACCAAATTAAATCTGTAGTCAAACAAAAATATAAGCTCAATAAAATAGAATTACAAACACCACCAAGGGTATTTGACTTCTATAATCTCAAATCCCCCAAACTACTGTCTAAAGTATATAAGACACTGTCCAAAATAGACGATAAAATTGCAATCCCTATTGAAAAATGGGAGGTGGATCTATCAGTCAGCTTTGACCAGAACTTCTGGTCCCAAACTTGTTTAAAAACTTTTAAAATGATCAGACACACCAATTTACAATTAATTCAGTACAATATTCTACACAGAGTACACTATACAGGTCATCGGATGTTCAAGATGGGGTTTGTGTCGTCTGACACCTGTACACACTGCACAAACAACATTCCTGACAATTACATTCACGCACTGTGGTCCTGCCCACCTGTCCAGGAATTTTGGGGTAGAGTATGTGAGGATGTGTTAAAATGTCTGAAATGTCATTTCCCAACTTCCCCCTCTCTTTGTTTACTGGGAAACCTGGACGATGTCCCGATTGAAACATCTTTGGTTCACGTGGTTCTGACTGCCATATGCATCGCTAAGAAAACTATCCTCTTGAATTGGATAAATAGAGAAACTCTCTGCATTAACCAGTATAGAAATCTTTTGTTAGATCATATTGCACTTGATATAGCCTCTGCTTCCACTTCAAATCAATCTCTCTGGGCTCCTTTGATCGGTTCCATCACATAGCGATGACGGGGGACCATTGATATTGTCCTGCGGGATGATGTGGGTGGGGGGGTGGAGGGTCTGAGTTTGAAGTATCTGGACGTTCCTTGGAGGTGGGTTCACTGGGGGTGTCTGGGACTGGAGGGCCGTTGCCCCCCTCTGGAGGTGCTTGGGTTGCCTCGGGGGGTGGACTACTGGCCGTTGTGAGTGGGGCCCCTTGAAGGTCTGGGCGGTGGCCAAGGGTTACTGCCCGGCGGCTGCATTGCCGCTGGGCGGGGACCTGGGGGCTCGGGGTTTGGGGGTGGCCGGCCCCGTGGGGGGATCTGAGCAGGGCCTTGGGGGTCGGGTCCTGACATGTATGCTGCCGGGGAGAAGGTAAGAACATGCAGCAGTGCCTGACTCGGGTTCAGGGGCTTCGAGTAGACCTTGGCTCCTCTGCCGTTCCATCACGGGGAGGGGGAAGTCCAGGAGGGGGAGGACCCAACCTTACCTGGATGTCCTATGTCTTTTATAGCCCGGAAGTTGTGCAAATGCAGGGATAGGCGTAGATATTCTGCTGGGGTGGGGCTGGGTTGGTGCCTTCGGACTCCGTGAGGCTCTGTGATGCTGCTGCTTTGGGCCCTGGCAGGGTGGGCTGGGGTCTCCATGCTCTGGGTGGTATTTTGACAACAGAGGTGCCTATTGGGGCCAGTGGGGGAGCTGGCTCCCTGGAGGGCTAAGCCCAACCAGCTATTCCTCCCCATCCCCACACATTTCTCTCCTCCTGCTCCCTCACACCATCACACAAACATGCACATAGGACCTTGGGAGGTGGACAAGTCAGGGAGTGCAGGTATGGACCCCATTTCCGCATTCCTGTAGCAACTGCCCCCAATTTTATCTGCACCTTATACACTTCCACCAACGACATTCCACACAAACACACACGCCAAATAGAATATTTACTAAGAAATCAAAATGTAACCATAGAAACACTACTTGGTGTGTGTGTGTGTGTGTGTGTGTGTGTGCATTTGTGTGTGTGTGTGTGTGTGCATTTGTGTGTGTGTGTGTGTGTGTGTGTGCGCGCGCGCACGCTCTGTCTTCTTGATCCCCAGTGAGTCGTGGAGGATGGCTGCTTATATTGAGCCAGGATTCTCTGGATGTTTCTTCCTGTTAAAAGGGAGTTTTCCTCTCCACTGTCGCTAAATGCTTGCTTAGTATGAGGATTGCTGTATAGTCACTGACACTAGTCAGTGACTTGATGCAATTTGCTGGGTTCCTTATATAGGAAACTTGTTGCTGATTGGCTTAATGAACTGACCTGTATTGTAATGTATATTATGTGAAGTGCCTTGAGACGACTCTTGTCGTGATTTGGCGCTTTATAAATAAACTTGAATTGAATTCTGACATGAGTTATTTTCCCTTTTTATTATTAGTCCTCCTCTTTTTTCCTGTCTTTTCCTTCCTTTGAGTGCTTTCAGTATTTGCTCTGCTTTCTTCTTCCTGTCAGTGCTCCAGTGCTTTTGCCTGTTTTTTTCTTCTTCTATTTTCCATTTTGGTCTTTGTTTTCCTCCTTTTAAACATTTTTCATTGTCTTTCCTTTCTGCTTCCTTTTGATGTTTTCATAGAAAAATTACGTCACTTTTGGAAGTGAAGATAAAAGCTTTTATGAAGCAAGCTGCTTCTTTCTCTTATTGGAGCCACAAGAATAACGCTCATTTCAGGCTTAATGTTTTAACTACCGCTTCCAGTTTGTTACGAACACTCTCGCCTCTCTTCTTATTCTTCTGCTTTCTCTTCTTCTTATTTGTGGTCTTATGGCACTTGGCAAACAACAATTTGGTGTATTACTGCCACCAACTGGATTGGAGTGGAATGACTACCAATCACTTCCTGTTTGTGCATCGGCATCGTAAAAGAATAGTCCATTGTGGCACTGACAGAGGGGTGCCGGCGGTCAGGGCTAGGGCTAGGGTTAGGAAACACTCTTATCACACGTTTCTCCACCCATTTCAGCCTGCTGCACACACTTCTTGACCTCTTTACTACTCTGTTACATTGGACCGTTAATTGCCAGCTACAGTTTGATCAGATATAACACCAACACTTTCAGTTAAAATATGCAAAAACTGCGCGGGAGTGCTTCTTCAGATTTGCATGAGGTGCATGGCGCACCGGAAGCTTTAAGCAGCTGTAATACAAATGCGAGGAAACTTAAGGTCATTTCTTATTATTGTGGTATTTGTCCTGAGCTAAAACGCCAGACAGAATGGCATTTTGTCCTCAACAGCGGTTTACTAGAGTAGTTTCATAGACAGCTGAGATAAACCTCATATCTCCAACTTTCAGTTTCACTCCTCAATCAGCCACCTACCCTCTTAAAGGAACAGTAACATTAAGCTACATCACTCACAATAACACTTATGAACCATAAGATTTAGAAATATTTTCATATGTATTTGTTGTTTGTGGTGTTTCAAGCTAATTTATAACAATTATATGATGATTTTCAATAATTTCCTGATAAATTCTGTAGGCTATTTTTCTAAGCAGAGGGACTGTCTACTCTCATTTTCTGAATTTTTCAGAAAATCACATTGATGGTTATTTATTGAAATTATTTCAACAGACTACTGTCACAATAAAAGTATGTATAATATGTAAAGGTCAGAGGTCACTACAATACCCACTGTTGAACAGTTACAATTTGAGGCCCACGAGGACATTGTCCTACGTGGTTAAAAAATGTCCTGCGTGAAGCACTCCCACGCCAATTTAGTGAACGTGGCACAGAAGTTTTCGCAAACACTGCATGCTGTCTCAATCATTAGTTACGTATTAATTTCAGCTTTAACATGTTTGTTAGATTTCGAGTAAATTCTTACTTGGTCTTACGCGTGTCTGTGTGATGTGTGTACTGTTACTACATACTGAGGAACATTTTCACTTTTTCCCTACAGTGTGAGGATATTTTTCAAAGTGAGGACATTTTTCTGGTCCTCACTTTTCAAAAACGCTTACCAGCTGGTTTTGGAGGTATGGTGTGAGTTCAGTTTTTGTGGAGGTTAGGGTTAGGATAGGGCAGGGCAAGAAATCAAAAATGTATCATTATCGGAATTTCTGACTCATTTTTCCCATGTCAACAAATTTGATGATGAAAAAATGAAAATACGTGTGTAGGTTGGCAACATTCATGTCCCTTTAAGAAGCTGTACCACCTTGTGTCAGTAATACATGTGGCAACCCCGTCTAGTGGACAACTTTTGTTTGTGCGCATACCTGTAGTTAGGGCTGGGCGATATGGCAAAAAAAGAATATCACGATTTTTCCAATATTTTATCACGATTTCGATTTTATCACGATTTTTTATCCATGAATAGCATTACTTCAATTGCGTATTAAAGAAGAGAAACATTGAATAAATAAACATTTATTCATATTAGGGATAATCAACTCAGCGCTAACACACTTATATTTTAAACTCACACCAGAGAAGATAAAAGCCCTGAGAGAAACAATTACAAAAATCTGTTTTTCTCGTTTTTCAAGTTACTTAACATAAATTAAAATCGTAAACATATTTAAAGTGCAAACATGTCAATTGCAAACTTATTGTGCAAACATTAACTTGATCAAAATACTATCTAGCTCCTAGTTGCTCATGTAGCGGATAGTTAAGCTCAAATACGGCTCTGATGTGCGGCTGGACCAGAGATTGCTTGTGGTAGCAAAAAACTGCAAATTCTGAATATTTTCTGCAACTCTCCCTTTGCATTCAGCGTACATGCGTGGAATGGCGGTGTTCGAAAAATACTTGCGGCTGGAAAACTCGTAGCGCGGATCCAATGTTTTTATCATGTTCTTAAATCCCGCTCCTACTGTTCGCACGGGACACAAATCTTTAACCAAGTGGTACGTCACTGCATCTGTCACGCTGTTCCATCGTCTGCTGTCTCTGTCTAGGGAGTGAGTTTTGTGAGTGTTTGTTAGCGTTTGCTGCCTGGAAGAAGCACTAGCCGCTGTAGCCGCAGGCTTCTTAGCTTTAGCTGCCAGCTGGCTCTCATTGTATTGTTTGGGATGCCTTCTTTTCAAGTGATTAAACAAGTTTGTGGTGTTGCCATCACTTGCCTTGACGCTCTCCTTGCAAATGACGTTTCGCTGCTCTTTGTCATCTGGTGAAAAAACCAAACCAGTTCCATATAATGGACGAGGCGTTCCTCTTTGGAACGAAAACCTCGTTGTCGCTCTCAGCTGCGGCCGAAGCCATGTTTGTTCACACACAGGTGAAAACAAGCGGGGCACTAATATATTACTATGACTCACTCTGATTGGTTAAGGGTCAAACAAAGGTGTGTCATTCGCCTGAGGTAAGTTCCCTTTTCATTCAGAGGCAGAAAATCAACAGCAGAGCTGTGAATCGTGATAAAAATGTCTCTCAAAAATGACAGACCGTCAGATGTGTAGATCGTAAAACGGTCTAAAATCGTCATATCGCCCAGCCCTACCTGTAGTTATTGTACATTTATCATTATCGAGGTGAAATCTTCAATATAT
The DNA here is from genome assembly GCF_043380555.1 of Nothobranchius furzeri. Lineage (NCBI taxonomy): Eukaryota > Metazoa > Chordata > Actinopteri > Cyprinodontiformes > Nothobranchiidae > Nothobranchius > Nothobranchius furzeri. The sequence continues at coordinate 25,504,962 of NC_091741.1, read as the reverse complement.
CGATATTGATTTTAAGCCATATCGCCCAGCCCTAGGTTAGGAATACAGAAACATTTGTTATGGTTATGGTTAGGTTATGAGGAAAGCTGGGCGTACACTGTGCAACTTTTTTTACTTTTTTGAGCCGATTTTCCACTCGTGCGAGAATCCACAAGATCAGGATGAGTTTCACGCTGAGCGTCATGTAGTATACAGGGGGTTACGAGAGGTGATTAACACCACGTGACCAGCTACCGATCAGCAATTGTGAGCTTGCACGGACTTCTGGAGTGTTTGATATTTTGCTCGTTCCTTGTGAGGGTTGAAGCGGCGCAGCGAGCAGCTGCGACCCAAAAAGTACCAGAACCACTCACGGCGCATGCGCAATCATGCATAAAACACCGCTCGCCCGCTATTTCCCTAATAACACACGTTCGTTTTTATTTCTACACGTTTTTTTACTCACAATGACAAGGATTGTCAAGAAAGCGTTTGTCATGTTCATGCCAAATTAAACTGATCACAAAACACAGATTTACTTTCTTTATTTCGTTTTCCTCATCCAACCCCCATAAATCCCTGTGTGTCCTCCTGCAGCACTCCCGAAGGACAACAGGCAATACAAGACAAGTCTGACGTGTTGTGTAAAAAGTGCTATGTTTTACCAGACGCACAGTGTGAGCAGTCAGGTCGCAACCGAGAACTGGGTGGTGCAGTGCGAGCACATGACTCGTGAGATCTGCTCTGCGAGGAAGTCGTACAGTTTGAGCTGAAGCTGAGTGCTACGAGGGAAAAAGTCACACAGTGTACGCCCAGCTTTAGGCATAATACAAGAGGTGTGGACTCGAGTCAGACTTGAGTCATAATTTTAATGACTACGGACTTGACTTGATAAAATCTATAAAGACTTATGACTCGACTCGGACACGAATGCCAATGACTTGCGACTTGAATCGACTTGCATCTGTTGACTTGATGATGACTTATTTGATATTTTAGCACAAAAGTGGCACGACATGGACAAAAATCATAAATCATTCTTTGTTCTGGATTTGATTTACTGCCAACTTTAGCAGCACTTTGTTTATAATCAGTTTCAGTTGCACTTCCTGCTTGTTTGAGCAAATAAATGAAGCTTTAATTCTGGAATTTATTTATTATCATCGTCATTAAATTGAAGTTGGACAGATGACTTGATTACGACTTGAAAATTCAAAGTTAAGGACTTGGACTTCCACATCATTGACTTTGGACTCAACCTGGACTTGGTTGTCTTTGACTTGGAATTGACTGGAAAGACTTGTGACTTGGTCTCACCTCTGCATAATAGTCACAAAACTGAATGTAAGTCAATGGATGGTCCTCATTATGATAGAGACATGTGTATGTGTTGAACTGACCTACTGTCCTAGGTGTAACCCACCTTGTACCTTTTTATCCTTTTCCAGTCTAAGTATACTCGATTCACTACTATACTACTAACATAACAAGTGTACCAGATTTGCCAGTACTTGCTAATATACAAACTTTACTTCATTTCCAGCCTTTGGTGTGTTACACCTGGTAAAATATACAAATTCTTACAGCTGCTCAAATTTGGAAAAAAATAAAATAAAATAAAATAAACCACCCTAATCACATATTATTTTGACCAATACTGAAATCACAACTATTTCACACAATTACTCATTGAGTTGGGTAACACCCCAGAGGTCACATTTTGTGAGGCTGAAGACATCTGGTTTAAATCAGCAGGTGGCAGTAGTGAGCTGTTTAAGGGGTCGGGCTAAGGTTAGGAAGGATAAATGTGTCAAATAAATACTTTGTATAATAAAAGCAGGTTTATAACATGAGTAAATTAAACATAATGTTCTTTCCGACTGACGGGTCATTTATATGCTGCTATAAAAGAAAAAGAGCTGCAACGAAAGCCCAGATGTTTATTCAGGAGCACTGGAGCGAAGAAGAACTGTATGAATAAATATCACTGGACATGATGACATTACCATATAAATGAGTTTATAAGAGTCAGTTTAGATTGACATCAACAATTGGTGATATATTTTAAAGCACCTCTAATAATTGATCAATGGGTGAGAAAAACACCAACGTAATTTCTGGAGATGAAGTGATTTTTGACTCCAACACAGGCAGTTTTGAGAGATGTCAAATTGTTATTATTTTGAAAACACTTCTGTTGAGGACCAAGAGTTAAAAATAAAAAAGCTGGAAGTAGGCCTGGGCGGTATGGCAGAATTTTCATATCACGTTTTTTTTTATTATGTCGGTTTAACGGTATTTGACGGTATTTTTCACAAGGCCGAGATTACCCAGATTATTTTTGAGAACATAATTGCTGCACTAGATTGGCCTTAAATAGCCCATTCTACCTTCATGTGCAGAATACCAGTTTTTCCATGTCCAGTCACAGGTAGGTAAATGCAGAAACCCCCTCAAAGTATCCTTGTCAAAAGAAAGCAGTTAAGAAAAAACAACTAGAAAAATAAAATATTGCAGTCAAAATCAACTTTTTATAGATATAATCTGTGCAGTTAACCATCTTTATGATTTCACATCCAACATTATTGCGTTGGTTATCTCGACCCACCGCCTGCTTTTTTATATACAGTCCCTTTAGCTACGTCTGACTCTGACTGCTACCAGCCATTTTAGCCTTGGAGGTGGAGGGTGCAGATCAAAGCTTGAGACATTCTTGGTATTCCAAGACGTGTTTTCAGCTGAGGTGATGAAGCAAGTTGCTGGTGTTACCCCCGCTGGCTACCACCGTTGCTCGACCTGCATTTGCATACAATAGTTGTTTGCTCCACATCAGAACTTTTAAACCCGAAAAACCTCCAAACAACAGATGTGGCTCCTCTTTTTGGAATAAGTTCTTCAGCATTCAAAGTTTTGATGTCGCCGTGACAGCTCCCGCCAGCCGCCATTCTTGGTTTCACCACGCTGTGGTGTTTGTGTGTAGCAGTGAAATGAGTCCCTGCTGAAACACTTTCCTACTATGAACGTTCTGTACGTTGTCTAGGCCTTTCACCGGTATAGCAGTATGTAAAAAAATTCATATCGTAACCAAAATAAGCACCGGTTTTTGGTATGAACCGGTATACCGTCCAAGACTAGCTGGAAGATCATCCAAAAAAAGGACAAGAATAAGGATGCTACAATCACCAAGTGGTACTTTTCTTAAATCAACATGGCTTTAAAGTTTAATTTATTTGGATTGAATATGGTTGAAAATCAGTCACTGAAGCTCGACTGAACAGCTGCTGTCTGAAGTAGCTCTCATCCCTCCCACCATTGTGATGATTTGTGTATGGCTGGACAGGTCTAGTGTGTAGTCCCAGTTATTGTGACTGTGAGCAGCAAACTCTACCTCATATCGGTCTTTAGAGGCAGCATAGTGCAGAGGTGTGCATCCGTTCTGGTTGACAGAGTTCAGCTGAGCTCCTTTGCATATCAGATCCCTCACTATGTCTTCTCTGCCTGCAGATGCAGCGATGTGCAAAGGAGTCCAACAGGCCTGGGGAATGACCCAAAGCGCACGGTGTTAGTAAGATGTCACCTTTCTAAAACAGCTTAAACCAGGGGTGCCCAATCCTGGTTCTGGAGGACCGGTATCCAGCAAGTTTTGTGGTTTTTCTGCTCCCACACACTTGATTCAGTGGTTGAATCACCTGTGCAGCAGTTGATCAGGCTCTGCAGAAGCCTCCTAATTAAAGGTTAATCGCCTGCTGACGGAGATAAGGTGTGTTGAAACAGGGTTAAAACTTAAAAATGCTGGATAAAACCTCCAGGACCAGGATTGGGCACCCCTGGCTTAAACTAAAACCAACTCTTTAGTTTTATTTTAACATAGAATATGCATACATCATCTTGCACATTCACATCAACTCCCAGTTCAAGCAGAAACGCCACTATATTGGTGTGACCAGCCGAACAAGCCCAGTGTAGAGCGGTCCTGCCGTCCTGAAACCAGAGATTAACCAGGTCAGCTCATTTGGAAAAAACAAAAGAAAAAGTAATAACGCTGGAATTGCTAGTTCGTTTATTCTTACCTGATCCGTTTTGCTGGCAAGCGTTTTGTCTAGCATAACACACTGTCTTAGTCTCTCGTACTGACCGGTGTATGCTAAATTACAGACTTCCACGTTAGACACAGAACCCTCCATAGTCCAAAAATTAAATAAAACTTCAAGGTAATGTTTGAAATTGCTGCGTTCGCGAGCGCGATGACTCAGGAAATTGTGAGCTCTACATCCGCTTAGGTCATTTTTTTCTCTTCAAAATAAAACACAAGGACCAAATTGTTGCACTTTTTTCCTGTACATATTATTTATAGCATAATATAGCACCGTATTTTCCTATAATATTTTTTGTAAAACTATATAAAACACACACATTGTGATAAATAAACTTCATTGAATTCGACCAAAGGTTCATGCCTTTTATTTTGGTAGGTTCAAGTTTTGCTCTCAGGAAGTAAAACATGCTACAGGCCACATGCGTCGCTTACTAAACGAACAAAGGGAGAAAATATTGCAAGTTTTAATATTTTCATCTAAATTCTTACAATTTTCTGATTTGTATTGTGCAGCACTAGTCCATATGTACATGTAGACATGGCAAGTACCCTGGTAAGTTTATTACTTTAGTTACACGTGGCTTCTGTAGCCAAAAGCTCAGAAGCTAATCATGGTATGCTACTTTTCATTTTAAGCTCAAATAAATGCATTAGTTAAATTAAATGTATTTATTGCCTGATTATCACTTCAGGATTTCAGGACCCATGCCGACCAGTCGTGCAGGTATGCGGAGGAGTTTGTTAACATTTACTACGACTGCATGGACAAGAAAAGGAGGGTGAGCGTCTGAAAGTTGATTGTTTTTAAACACACTTGGTTTTCATTATTTTTATGAACATACAGGACCTTTCCAGATTTGATCACATATTTATAAACTTCTCTTTTGGAATGTAAGCTATAAAAACTGCTGTTCCACAGTTTCCTCACTAGGGAGCAGTGGTTTTAATCCAAACGTTTACTAGATTCCTGTTGTAACTATATTCAGGAAACACTTACGCTGTTTAAAATTTAAAAAGTTAAAATTAATATTTATGTACATTTCTGCAATTTATTTGAAAATTAATAACATGCATCGACACATGTACTCTTCTGTTATAATTTTTTTATTAGAATTTCTGATTACAGGTGACTCAAAATTCTTAAGAATGTTTGAATTTTTTGTGGCATGTCAAAATTTTTGAAAGTAATTGAATGAAAAAGGTTTCACTGAGATTTGTTGCACAACAATTGTTTACTTTCATTAGACAGGGAAGTGAAACAAGTGTTTCTGCTCTGTTCATGCAACGTAGTTACTGGAGGTTTTGAAGAGGTCTTGAAAATACTTGAGTCTGACATTAGAAATGTGTAAGAATCCTAGAGTTATTTTTCAATAAATTTAGCTTAAATTTTTTTTTAAATCCTCATTTTATGGGAGATTTAAACAAATCAAAACAAAATTTATATAGAAATTCATGAATACATTTATTTGACCCTTCAAATTGAATAAAAAAATTATATTCAATCATATATTATTATTATTGTTATTATTGTTGTTATTTAATTTTTTTGTAATCTATCTACAAAGGTTTTTATTATGTTGTAATGCGTTTGACATTTCCCTCCTAGATTTTATCTACTCTTTGGTTTCCATCTTTATCTTTATGTCGGCATTTTCTTTAACATTCCTGGCTCACTTTTATATCTCTGTGCGCCGTTACACTAATGAGCAGGACTTTGTTTTGTGATGTGGAATGGTTCTTATCGGGTGTCCATATTGATAAATGATAATGATAAATGACCCACACTTGTACAGCACCTTTCAGAGTCAGAAGACTCCAAAGAGCTTTGCACTTCAGTGTATCATTCATCCATTCACACACGGGTGGTGATGAGCTACAGTGTAGCCACAGCTGCCCTGGGGCACACTAACAGAGGGGAGGCTGCCAAGCACAGGTGCAACCAGTCCCACCAACCCCCACCAGCAGGCAAGATGGGTTAAGTGTATTGTCCAAGGACATCCTTCCATCCATTTTCAGCTGCTTATCCGAGGTCGGGTCACGGGGGTAGTAGCCTAAGCAGAGAAGCCCAGATTTCCCCCGCTCAGCTATTTGGGCCAGCTTCTCTGGGGCAATCCCAAGAAGCTCCCTGGCCAGCCATGAGACAAAGTCCTTCCAGCGTGTTCTGGGTCTTCTATTAGGTCTTCTTACGGCTGGACCTGCCCGGAAAACCTCACCAGAGAGGCGTCCAGGAGGCATCTTAACTAGATGCCCGAGCCACCTCAACTGGCTCCTCTTGATGTGGAGAAGCAGCGGGTCTACTCCGACCCCCTCCCGAATGACCGAGCTTCTCACCCTATCTCTAAGAAAGAGACCAGCCACCCAGCGGAGAAAACTTATTTTGGCCGCTTGTATCCACGATCTCATTCTTTTGGTCACTACCCAAAGCTCATGACCATATGTGAGGGTAGGAACGTAGATCGACCAGTAAATCGAGAGCTTTTCCTCTCTCTTCATCAGGACAGACCGGTACAACGCCCACAGTACTGTAGATGCAGCACCAATCCGCCTATCGATCTCCCACTCCATCTTTCCCTCACTCGTGAACAAGACCCCGAGATACTTAAACTCCTCCACTTGAGGCGAGACCTCATCCCTGACCTGGAGAAGGCATTCTACCCTTTTCTGGTCAAAAACCACGTCTCGGATTTAGACTAAAAAAACAAAACAGCAACTTAATTCTTCTTTGCCACCAGCTGATTGAGATAATGTCATTTTTTAAGAGTTAAACTGAAATAACTGCAGATGTCTAGACTATTTTATCTTTTACTAACAATCCGTAACAGCTGTGTTGCACACTGAAAGATAATACCCCCCCACCCCTCCAACACACACACACACACAGAGAAGCAACATTATGGACAAACAGGAACACATCATTCCACGTGTTGCAATTATATAGGCCGGATCTTTTCCTGTTCCACTTGCTAAACAACTTTAGAGCAACATTCCCAAAAGTGGTTAACTCCAGAGCTTGTGATGTTAAATTCATTAGATTGTTATAACATCCTCCGTTATTCATCTGTGTTTCTCAGCTCTTGTTCAAATAATCTGACTGGATGAGACTGTTGTCATTAATGGTTCTTGATCTGGGCTAAAGCTGAATCATACGTCATCAGTAATGTAGTTTATACTGTTATTTCCTATAAGATGATGTTATTGTTTATTAACAGCTATTAAAGACTGGGTGCTTGTTTTGTTCCAGAACTTGACCCGACTCTACCTGGACAAGGCCACCCTGGTGTGGAATGGGAATTCTGTGTCAGGACAGGATGCCCTGAGCGAGTTTTTTGAGTCGCTGCCGTCGAGCGAGTTCCAGGTTCTAACGCTGGACTGTCAGCCGGTTCACGGTCAGTGAGGCAGTACTGAACTTAAAACACTTCCAGATATCAAAAGATAACTTAGTATTTCTTTCTGAGGGTGTCATTTATGTTTATCCACCAAAGCCTCCTCATCATCCGCGTCGTGTTTTCCTCCCCCAGAACAAGCTACCCAAGGCCAGACCGCTCTGCTGGTGGTGACTGGAGGCATCGTCAAGTTTGAAGGCAACAAGCAGCATTTCTTCCACCAGAACTTCCTCCTCACGGCGCAGCCTTCGCCCAACAGCGACCAGCCCGTCTGGAAGATTGCAAGTGACTGTTTCCGGTTCCAGGACTGGAATAGCTGAGGCTTCGATTGTCTCACTTCCAAACAATCCGAAATGCTTTACGTTGATTACCTGCAGATCTGTGTGGATTTAAATTTTATTTTGTAAAATAAAAATGCCAGTTGAAGCTGTTGTGTTGTCACACATTGCAGATGTTCCAGAAGTGGAGAAAACTGGGTCATTTTTGGGACCAGTAAGAACATTTGTTTTTAGCCTTTTTGGAGAATCTAATTTGAATCCAGAACTTAACTTGATAAAGAAATGTAGAAGACGGGTTTTGACCGGTATCTTTGTATTTTAGTTAGAGGAAGAAGTTAAAAACAACTTTTTTAATTGTTACTCTTCTTGGATCTGAAAACCGTGGAGGCCAAAGGGTTTCCTTCTCCAACTGCTTTTTTCATTCTCTTGTTTTGCCACTTTTTTCTTCAATTGTGTTTTTAGCTGAGATTGAACTGAATCAGCTGGTCCACTTAATAGCGGTGGAAAAGTATTTGCCCCATTTTCTTTTCTCAAGTCCATTTAAATAATTCAAATCAGCAAACAAATCTCAACATTTGGCAAATAAATGATCATTTCATTCACAAGGGCAAAAACTGGGAAAACCTCTGCAGCCCAAAGGGAGCACAAAGACAAATATTCACAGCATGACATGTTTCTGCAGTGTCTAAATGTAAAATGACATATTTTAAGTCCTGATGTTTGTGTCCACGGAGCAGTGTGAGACTGACCTGTCCAAGAGCCAACAACTACAGACGGGAGTTAGCTCACTGTGACCTTTTGTACCCAATGGGTCTGGATTTGATGACAAAGAATGCTTCTAAACCTTTTATCTGACCATTTGTTTTTGTGTTCACCCGATTTGATGACTAGATATCTACATAAATACTGTTTATGTACTCGATATTACAGGTCGAGCGTTTTTTGGTTGAATAAAGGAGTTATCGTCATTTCACTGTTGTATGTTAGTGTGATCCACTGATGTCTGAGGTTAAAGTCAAAACACGCTACAAAGATCTCAGTTCACCATCAGTCAGATATGTAGGTAATGATGACTCTCGGATACCACAGCACATCATTTAAATTGAATGTCTGCCAACCTGCCTGTTCCGTGTTTGCCCGTAATCTGTGGCAGCCATCTTGAATTGGATTGGCTTAAAAAGTCAAGAGTTACTCACCCCCTACCCTGGGGCACACCGGAGGCTGATGCGCCGCTGAGCGCTTCTTGGAAAGTACCGATAGTCACAACATCACACGGGACTTGAGAACTGAAGGCGGGAAGTGACTATTGTTTATACGTGATCAGACTTCCCATCGTGTTTTGTGAGACTAATTCATTAACAGTGGGTAAGTACGCTATTTATTTAAATATTTGAAGATCAATAAGTTAGCTGCTGGGTTTTTGCCGTAAAGCCGTTCCGCGTCGTAATGTCTGTTGTAAAGTACAATGTTGTAAACAGTTGCATCACGGCGCTTGAGATAGAAATGGTGCCTAGGCGCGGCGCTTCTGGGACGCCATGCGGCACTCCCCGTGTGCCCATTCTCATGAACTACACTCACCCATGGACGGTTGTTTTCTGCTTGGTCCTAGAGCTCAACCAGTGTCAATTTAATATAGCATAATATTGTTTTTGGATGGTAAAAAGTGCAGGGGTCAAAACTTGACTTTGGAAAATTACGTCCATGCACTCACCTGAAGAATTATTAGGAACCTAACCAACCAATCACATGGCAGTAGCTTCAATGCATTTAGGGGTGTGGTCCTGGTCAAGACAATCTCCTGAACTCCAAACTGAAGGTCAGAAAGGTGATTTAAGCTATTTAGAGCACGGCATGGTTGTTGGTGCCAGACTGCCAGGTCTGAGTATTTCCCAATCTGCTCAGTTACTGAGATTTTCACCCACAACTATTTCTAGGGTTTACAAAGAAAGGTGTGAAAAGGGAAAAACGTCCAGTATGCGGCAGTCCTGTGGGCGAAAATGCCTTGTTGATGCTAGAGGTCAGAGGAGAATGGGCCGACTGATTCAAGCTGATAAAAGAGCAACTTTGACTGAAATAGCCACTCGTTACAACTGAGGAATGCAGCAAAGCATTTGTGAAGCCACAACACGCACAACCTTGAGGTGGATGGGCTGCAACAGCAGAAGACCCCACCGGGTACCACTCATCTCCACTACAAATAGGAAAAAGAGGCTACAATTTGCATGAGCTCACCAAAATTGGACAGTTGAAGACTGGAAAAATGTTGCCTGCTGATGAGTCTCGATTTCTGTTGAGACATTCAAATGGTAGTCAGAATGAGAACATGGATCCATCATGCCTTGTTACCACTGTGCAGGCTGGTGGTGGAGGTGTAATGGTGTGGGGGATGTTTTCTTGGCACACTTCAGGCCCCTTAGTGCCAACTGGGCATGGTTTAAATGCCACGGGCTACCTGAGCAGTGTTTCTGACCATGTCCATCCCTTCATGACCACCATGTACCCATCCTCTGATGGCTACTTCCATCAGGATAATGCACCATGTCATAAAGCTCCAGTCATTTCAAATTGGTTTCTTGAACATGTCGATGAGTTCACTGTACTACAACGGCCCCCACAGTCAGCAGATCTCAACCCGATAGAGCTTCTTTGGGATGTGGTGGACCGGGAGCTTCGTGCCCTGGATGTGCGTCCCACATCTTTCTTCTCCTTAGCCATCGTGCTTAGTAAAACATCTTGCCACTGGACTACAGATGAAAATTAGCCTGCTGGCTAACACTGGCACATTTACAGAAATGTTTATTAATGTGCATGGTCCTTAAATAAATAAATGAAATGAGATCTCCATCAACTGCAAGATGCTATCCCATCAGTATGGGCCAACATTTCTAAAGATGCTTTCAGCACCTTGGTGAATCAATGTCACGTAGAATTAAGGCAGTTCTGAAGGTGAAAGGGGGTCAAACACCGTATTAGTATGGTGGTCCTAATAATCCTTTCGGTGAGTGTGTAATGGCTTCTTTTAAAATGTCCGCCTCCAGTGTGCCCCAGGCTTTACTCCACTCCCACTTCCTGCTTGAAAAATGCAACAAATGCTGTTGCCTGGCAGACCGAGGGGGGAGCCGCTAACAAATAGAGAGCCTCTAAGTCTGCTCCCTTTCTGGTCAGCTTGTGGGTCTCCGGAAGAATGAAAAAATTAATGCAAGTCAACGAGGCTAAAAACGCTATTTTCTAATCCGCTTTGCCTTACGCCCTGGATCACACGTGTTGTACTGCAATTTAAATGAAAAGTAATGATGGATGTTTCGACCACGTACTTTGAGATTTATTAGCCTGTAAAAGTTTGTAATTAGCATGACTACAAACTAGAAATCAGCCCGTCGCATATGTGACATCACCACATAATCTCCTCTCCCCTAACGTAGCTGCTACTTACCACATGGTGGTTATTTCTCCTGTGGGAAGTTCGCTGAACTTACAGCCATTTTCCCTCAGTTTTCTCTGTCTGGTTCGATGACGTCACTTTCGTGACGCTCATTTCTAGTCCGGGACTTATTGTCACATAAAACCTAAAATAGCATTTCCCCGTTTGAAAATAAACACGTTCTTGGTATCAAAATGTGTCTTTACAATTCACGGACATTATACGTGAAAGCCGTGGCACAAAACAAGCCGAATGAGAAAATAGTGCTTTTAGCCCCGTTGACTTGCATTCATTTTTTCGTTCCATGGTCCAGAAGTAGATGGGCGTGACTGACCCCGGGTTTCCACAGGAGCCGTCAGCAGCACGTATAGGCTCCCTATACAGACACACACAGGCTCACAACATTGTGACATCATAATGTAACAGCTAACGTCATAGTGTACCTCTTAGCCAATAGCAATGGCCATTAAATTCAAAAGCAGTGCCCAATTATTGCCTACACTATGTGTACAGCACTATTAGACACTCATTTATAGTTTATCAGGAAAGAAAAGTTGATTTAACTAGTTGTAGATTTATGTCTAAATAAATTTATGAGTTATATAAAAATCTTTTCATTAGCTCTAAAGATAATTTGCTACCAAACACAATAAAACATGAGAGATCCAACTACCTGGTTCCTTTGATCCAACATTTATTTTCCAGTGCTTCGTGAATTTTGCTGTTAAATATTACGATTTAACAAATTGTTCAGTACCAAAGTGTGTCTAACAGAATCTAGAATTATTCAACATTAAATAGAAAAACTTTATTTTGACATGTTCAACAAGGCGCATGGTCACCATGAACGGAAATAACTGCAAATTCACCAAACATCTATAAAGTGGCTGGAATTCTCAACTTCTATCCATGTAAATCTAACAGTAGAAACACTCCTATGATTTAAAAAAAACGCACACAAACTTGAATTTCTCCTGCTATTAAACGAGCTGAGGCCAAAAATGCAGTTACAGTTTTCCAGCTGCGACTGGTGCTAACAAGCGTTCATCTAGACGTGTTTGCTTCGAAATAAATAAATAAGGTGGCTCCAAGAATGTTAACAGGTTCCTTTACAACAAAAACCCCCTTTTTCTTACATGTTTAAATCTTCCTGAGTGATTTTTGTTTACATGTTTTGGTCTCATCACAAAGTAAGGAACAAAAACAACAAAACTGCAGTGGTTCAACAACAACAACAACAAAAGAGAGCGATAAACAGAACTCTTTTAGAAACATTAATAATCATGTTTGTCATTCTTTCAGTGGGCAGATTTCTCTTTACACCTCTTTTAAACTCAACACGGCAGTTTACGTATTTAATAATCTGCTATATTTGGCTCCTACTTTTGCTGAACTACACCATTACTGTAGACTAATCAGTGTCTCTAATATTTAGTCTCAGCGATGAATCGGCAGCACTTGGACCACAGTGGTGATTTAAATCGGATGCTGGCAGATTCAGGCATATGGCAGTTGAGCGCTTTATTTTTTAAATGAAACATGACTTGCCACTTCGGTGCACCTTCTACACAATCAAACTCCTACAGTTCATAAATAAAATCAGCAGCACGAATGGATCAACAGCTACAACTATTTACAGATTCAACCTTTCTTCTGAGAGCCCGTGAGCACACACAGTCTACAGGTACCAGGCTCTCCCGTCACTGGCTCGAGAATGCATCCGGTCTCTTCCCACTTGGAGGGAAAATAAATAGAAATAAAAAGCTTCCACGTGGCCGTTCCCAGGCCAGTCACAAGGGTTAATCTAATAAGGATCGGGTTTGTAACATGACTATGGAGGAGGGCCGCTCAGGCACTTTGGTAAACAAAATAAGAAAAGCAGACTTGAATAAAATGTTTCAGTCTCAAGTGGGAGGGCGAGTTTTACGCCACTGTGCATCCTGCTGTTGCAGATCTAAACAACAGCGAGTTCCAGACTTGCTCCTGCTTGTGCAACTACGTATATCCCTAAACAGTGATGATAAAACGATGATGATATGAGACCTTCATCTATTTTCTTCCATACATTCTCTCTATGTCAGACAGGTAGTGGTTCCTAAGTTCCTTCCTCTTCAGCTTGAAGGCGTCCGTGACCAGTCCCGTCTCCGGGGTCCACGGCTCTGGACTGAGACGGACCTTCACTGGAATCTCAAACCTCTGGAGTTTAACTAAAATTAACAGAGAAAGAAAGCCTAATGGTTGAATGGATCTTGTTTGTTTTGTTTTTTAAATAAAAACACGCACAAGACTCAAAAGCCAGTGAAATAAATAAGATATCTCAATTATTTCTTACTTTTCGTAGCGACTTCTCTGATCTCCGCCAGAACCTCCCTTTCCATCTCTGGGTGCGTGCAGATCTCCTCCCATTTTCCCTCCACTCCTTTCTCCTTGGCCAGTTCAGTCAGCCTTTTCTGGTTGGGAACCACGAAGCTTATGACGTAGTTCTGTTCACTGCAAAAACAGAAATTTCTTTTCATTTTCAATTAGGTACGGAGTTTTAACCAATAAATAAGAAAATCACTTGACTTGGTGTGAAATCTCATTTCCACCCACTTTCCAAGCAGGACGTGTCATCTCCATCTGCAGCAGGACTTTGTTTATGCAAATGCACCGGCCATGTTATTTGTGCAACATTATGACAGTAACAGCAGCCTCTGTTCTCAGCTGATCTACATGCTCATAAAGTTATTAGAAACTAAAAGTAACCCGAGCAGCACCCTTCTTTATGTCTTCATTTCCCTGGCAGCACACGCCACAGCTGGGTGTGTTTCCTTTCCTGTAAGTTGGATCTAGAGCGATCTACTCACCCGTGGGCGTACGCACAAATGTTGTCGATGAGAGAGCAGTTTTTCAGAGCTGACTCGACTTTCCCCAGAGACACGTACTCCCCGGCCTGCAGCTTCACCAGGTCTTTCTTGCGATCTGAGTGAGAAGATTAACACAAAAGTGTGTTAGAAGCACCTGATTATCAGGAGAGCTGCACAGTTTGTGCAGAAACTACACAACTGTGTTTTGGAAACCGAGTGGATGTACAGATTCACACACCTATGATTTGGAGACAGCCGTCGGGGTAAATCTCCCCGATGTCTCCGGTGCAGAACCACCTCTGACCCTTCTCATCTACAAAGAAGTCCTGGTTGTTGCTCTCGTGGCAGTAGTAACCCTGGGTCACGTTGGGACCGCCCACTAGGACCTCTCCTCTTGGATTTGGCTCATCTTTGCTGGTGTAGCCACCTGAGCGACATATGAATTAAACACGTCATCATCCTGTTATGAAGAAATACCTTCCACCCTGCTCCCTACACAGCGTGTGCCGACACGTGTCTAAAGCTCACCTTCAGCCCAGTTCCTGAGTCGGATCTCACAGCAGATCAGAGGAGCTCCAACGCGGCCGGTGCTGAAGTCTGCAACTGTACAACCAGACACACTCTGTTTGTTCCGTTTCATCAAATCAGTCGGTCAGCGCACACAAAGCAAGTCAGCAATGTTTCTAAACCTGTTGGCTCAAATAAACGCACCAAAAAGAGAGGCTGTATGAAACCTAACTCTAAAATCGTGATCAAATACAGTCTAGTGCCCACTTCTGAAAAGCAGATCTTTGGTTGATAAATATCTGATGAACCAGAAGACACGTTCTGTTAAACTATCTGGTGTTTAGTAGGAACAACAGCCCTCGTGTTTTAGGTATCAACACACCTTCTGTGATGGTGGCGGCTCCACAGGTCTCAGTCAGGCCGTAGCCTTGGCCCACGGGGCAGCAGAAACACACGTTCATGAACCTCTGAGTGGCTGAGGACAGAGGAGCTCCACCGGACAACATCATCCTCACCCGTCCACCCAGGAGCTTCTTCACTTTACGGAACAAAACACTGCACATAAAACCAAACAACAGACTGTTTGAAGCTGAAAAACAAGTGATGTTGAGGTAAAAGAGGACAAAAACACCAGAACTAGTTACTTACTAATTGCAGAGCGGTGCATCATAGCCCCTCTTGACCTGCTCCAGTTTATATTTGTAACCCAGGGTAAACAGCGTCCTCTGAATGTAACCCATTTCCTGCACTTTGCTCATCACGTTCTTGTTGATGCGATCCATAATTTCCTTTAGAGGACGGAAAAGTTTATTTACTTTAAAGTAAACATAGAAATGTGGAGAAAACCTTGGAACTAAAACAGCAAATAAGCTCGGATCCTTACGGGAACGGCTGCCATCAAGGTGGGCCTGAGCACACTGCAGTCTCCTTTACTTCCTTTCTTTATTTTAGTGGACTAAAGGGAGCAGGCACAGAGAAAACCATGACAACAGCAGTGAAAATGTGACTTAACCAACATTTATATGTGGTAGGTGTTATTAGTTACATTAGCACGTTTAGGAAGGTAGCTGTAAAGCTTCTTACCTGGTCTGACAGCGTCTGAGGAGACGAGTAGCCGATCCGACAGCCATGTGTGACACAAGAGATTTCAGCGGTCATCTCCAGAACATGAGCCAGAGGCAGGTAGGCTATGTAGGTGTCTTCAGGGCTGTTACAACAGTGAGAGGAGGAAAGGGTCAATAGCAGAACTTACCACATGTTTCCTGTTCTTCTTTTAAATCAACACAGCAAGAAAAAAATCTTAGTTTTTTTAACATTTGTGCCACTATTTATATTTAGGTAATTAATGACTGATTCAGAGAGTGTGTGTGTGTGTGTGTGTGTGTGTGTACAAAATATCTCAGTAACTGCTGAACTAATCAAATATTGTTCATTTACAACAGATGAACTCCAAATGACCACCTTAAATGATCAGCCTTAAAAATGGCTACAGCTCAGTGGATATTACAGACACTGAGCTACATGTTGGTGTGATAATAGATGAGAATTATTCACAACACGCAGCCTGAGTCCCAACACATCGTTATCTTCAGGGCTCCACAAAAGCAGCCAGAACTCACCCAAGCTCAGGGATGCGCTCACACTGCCCCGTCATTCCCGCTATCAGGTTACTGTGAACTATCATGACCCCTTTAGGTCTTCCTGTAGACCCGCTGGTGTACATCACCACAGCCAGATCGGAGGGCTGGGGCTTCACAATGGCTCTTTCTGCTGCAGGACAAACAAGACAAGCATCGTCTTGTACTGTGAGCGTGACGTTTGTATTTGACTGATTTCACCTAAACACACGAGAGAAATACACACTGTTCTCCGGCTGCGCTCCCAGGTCTCGTACCGCCTGCATGCTGTGGAGGGACAGTCCTGCTGGGTATCCTTCGGTGGTCACTTTCTTCTGGTCCACGTAGATCACGTGCTTCAGCTTGGTGATCTGTGGCAGCACGTGCTGGACAGGAAACACAAACACCTTTTATTAATTTTGATTTACTGATTTCCTCTCAATAATCTGAAACCGGACAAACCGAAGACACCGGTCTCTCTAAAGTATTCTCTTCTTGGTATTTCCTCACAACAATGATCTAAGCAACGCAATGACACACTCCACTAGAACAAACCAGTTAGTTGGTTTTAAACTTGTGCTTTTAGGAGATAAGCTCACTTTCAGTTTGGTCTCCAGCAGCTCTGCGCTGGTAACTACATGAGTCACCCCGGTCTCGTTCAGCCCATACGCGATGGCCTCCTCTCCCAGTGTGGCATAGAAAGTCACCACTGATTCAACAGAAAGAAAAAACAAACCCTGAGTGAGAACATCGATAAGCCTGAATGAACACATAATCTGACTGTTTCTTACTTACACGGAAAGTTTTGCCTGAAGCACGCCTGAGCTGTGATCATCCACTCCGCTCTGGTCTCACAGAAGATCGCGATGGTGCTTTTGGGCTGCTGCCCCAGAGCTGCTAACCCACTGCCAAACTCACTCACTATAGAGTCCACTTCATCATAGGACAGCCACTTGTACTCTCCCATGATCAGCTACAACGAGTAAACAGTCAAACACCACAATCGGCCATTAGCTAGATTAATTAAATATAACGAGCAGCCCTACCTTTTTAAAAACTTTGCCGTTGGGCTGAATATCGTTCTCCTCACTCAGAATCTCTCTGGTACCAAGACAGTGAGCGTCTCTGAACCGCTGCACAGCATGCTTGAAGAGCTTATCCAGGGTGTTGATGCCTGGGAAGTCTTCTGTGGCCAGGGAGTCAAAGTGATCCACGGAGCGGTACGGACCATCTGGAAAACCTGACGTAGAACAAGCTTTTGTTCGCTTGGACTGAGATTTCTTTTGGCCGGCTTGAGTGATGAAGTACCAGGGTAGGAAGGAGATCGTTGAGTACAGCCATATCAGCAGGTAGACTGGAAACAGGAGGATCAGCTGGAGGGTAGAGACTGCCTGGGCAACCATACTGGTCTCCGGGAGAGTATTCACCAGTTTCTGCTGGGTGTTTATAAGTAATTCTGGGGTAGTCTGGAACTAAAAGGCCCAGCAGCACACAGATTTTCTGTGGGGGTCTCCTAGTACAGCCTCCCAGCTGAGTTAGCTAAAGTTGAGATAAAAACAAAAAAGGATTACAAGTTAAAAGTCACCCAAAAGAAAACAACTGTATCAAAGAGGAAGCAGGATAGTTCATCTGGTGCCAAGCGTCTTATGAAAAAACAGAACAGTTAAAAAAGGCGGGTTTGTAAAACAAAGAAGTGAGATAAACATTTATGAAGGATCCCTTAATAACCTGTTACATGCGGTTTCAGACCAGACTCACCTCCCGCTTGCCCCGCTTTGATAAATCAATCAGCATGCAGAGCTTGATTAAATCAAAAGCCTTGAAAGGGAAATGGATTAATCAGGCCCCGCCCCTTTGTTTAAACACCTGTCTTTATCCTCCAACAATGAGCAGGTTATCTAAAAGGTCAGTGTGGAGACATTCCCCCCTCAGACCAGACTGGCCACTGTCCAATGACCACAGGACAGTGAATGGACAGAGCCACAGACGACCAATGACAGTACTCTTAAGGCTCACTCCACTCAGTGGCCAGGGAGGGTCACGTTAGGGCAAGCCCGGCTCCTCTCGGCGGAAAGGACGGAGTTAACCAGTCCAAACTGGGTTTTACTTTAGTGGCGGAGTAGAAAACATCAATCAGGGGAAAGTATGAAAATGGCGGCATCACTATGAGTCATTTGAGTTAATCACACTTTAGGTGCACGTCAATGACCCGTTTATACTATCAGAAGGAAATAAATAAGGAAAAGATGAATAATGGTGTGATGTTTGAGCACAAGCATTTTTCCCATTCCCCTTACAAAAAGATATTTCATAGGATCTTGTGCAACAGCAGGACGTGCCCACTTCTAAATAATGACGCACATGTTGAAATCTACTGACTTCAGGGAAAATAGTCATTCTTACAACCGGTCCACCCTGACAGACACCAGATCAAATATCAAAGAAATTCGTAGGAAATGTGCGGCTACATCAGACTCACATAAATCACATTGTACCGGGCCAAGAGGCGCACGTGCTGGATCTATTTTCATGGCAGCGCCACGTTTTTTGGCGCATTTGGCCACACATCACGTCTAAATTTTGTATTTTATATCAATATAAAACATCGTACTATCTCCGCTTTACGTTTCCCGTTCTTGAAATAGTCATTAAACGTTCTGGAAATAAAACCCACGAATCTTGATGAAGCTCTGACCGTTAAAGTAGCGCGAGCCGTAAAGGCTAAACAATGGGCGAGCAGTGGAGCGGAACACGCATAGAAAAGCCGCCTCTTGTTGCCACTGATGCTGATAAAGCAACAGAGGAAGTTATCACCCAGCGAAGATGTTCGCTGTGGCCCAAACAAACCACCAACACGTCATTCAACAAACGGATAGAAACAGTAATGAGATTACGGTTTCAGCGCGCGAGTGATACTCTGCTTAACTCGTAGGCTTGTCATATTCTTACCGTGAGCGGCAGAAAACGCTGCCTGTCGTAGCATTGGTCTCGGGACAAATGACCGAGAGTTACCTTTTCTGTGGGGTCTAGAGACCCGGAACTTTACGTCATCTGATTCCATATTTTTCAACCAATCAGAAACCGAGCTGGTCCTTGCCCTCGGTTTTTCTGTTACGTCCGCAAGATGAGAAACAGAACAGGAAGACTGTATTTTGTTTTTTCCGCAAGCACAGAAAGGAAGATGTATACCTTGTTATAAATTTGTTAATTATTCTAGCTAAATTCTATCTCCACAAATGCAAGTATAGTAACCAAAAACCTAATTTCAAGCACTATAATAGTGACACTCTATCTTACATAAAATTGATTAGTGGATCACTAAACAAAAAAACTTTAAAAACTATAACTATTTGCACCACCTATAATTTATTTGGATGTGTGTAACATTTCTGTAGTGCACTGCACCCCCTGGCATATGTTTCATCTTCTTTGTTCAATTTTATATGCAATTTGTTTTCTATACTTATCACCTTGTTCAATAAAGTTTTGGGAAAAAAAGACTGTGTGGACATTTCCACGTTGTAGGGACATTTTGCTGGTCCACACAATGCTAAGGATCGTTATATTTGGTTTTAGAGGTATGTTGAGAATACACTTTCAGTGTATATTAGTTTAGGTTAGGGCTAGGAAAAAGAAAAAAAATTATATTTTATATAGCACCTCTCAAGATAAAGAAATCACGAGGCGCTTCACAAAAACAAAAAAGTATTTTTCAAAAATGATTTGATTTAATTTTTAAAATGACAAAAAAATAAAAAATGGGATTAAACATGCAAGGAAAGGGAGAGAGAAAATGAATAGGTAAAAGGAAAATCGGTGGGAAAGGCGGAAAAGGTAGAAAGAGCAGAATAAGAAAGAAAGAAAGAAAGAAAACAATCTTTTATATAGCGCCTCTCAATATAAAAATCACGAGGCGCTTCACATAAACAAAATTAAATGTGATGGGACAGACAGCTCTTGTCTCAAGGGGAGAGAGTTCCAGAGTCTCAGGGCCACAGCAGCAAATGATCTGTTGTCATCTTTGGTTTTTAGCCTGGTGCTCTGCACAACCGATGGGCGTTGGTCACTGGAAGAAGAACCCTATTGGTTAGGGTTAATAGTGGAGTCACTAAATGAATGGAAGTCAATGGAGGTTCACACAAGCATATACGTGTGTGTGTGTGTGTGTGTGTGTGTGTGTGTGTGTCACCATAAAGCAGTTGAAGAAAACATTATTTTTAATTAAAATAACAAATAAAAATATGAGATTTAATGGAAAATGTCTAGTTTAGCAACAGAAGTGGAAATTGATTTTGAGATTTTTTTTTTCACCAGGTCCGCCAACTCACAGAGATCCTCGCATTTGGTTATAAGAGTTGCAACGTCCTACTGTACCATTGACATATATACATATAGTTTTTTGGATGCTTTATATGATTCCAACCAGACATGGAGACAGAGGTGAAAGCATCACCGTACACACTCCCGAGCCACCTGAGCAAGAAGGGGTAATTGGCGTCATCTACTGGCAAAAAGCTAGAACTAAATCAATGTATTTTTTTCCTCGTTGAATTATGAAATCTTCAACCATGGTTTTTAAACAATTTTTTTCATTCATCTTTAGGTGTGAGTGAAACAAATTTCAAATATTTTTTGTAACATTTGATAATTTACAAATTTATTACATGTCCTCCTCAGTGGACAGTGTGCGTTCTGAACATGAAATATGATGGCTTGACTTACTAAAGTCCAAATGGAGGGGCTCAAATGCAATAAGTCTTCAACAGCTGTGCTTAATAGCAAAATAAATAAACAAATTAATAAAATAAAATAACAATTTTGAGTACCTGTCCACTGTAGTCACCATTAAAGGGTTAACTAATCAGAGAGAAGAAATAAAGTATAAAATATATTACATATGGACATTCAGGGGGTTTATTTACACAAATATGTGCAAAGATCCACAAACATCAATCGTTTTGAGAGCCTTTTTGTTATTGTGATTTTAGATTTAATCTATACATCTTTAAGAAAATTAGGAAAATATGATATATTCTTAGCAAATTTACATAGAATTCAGCCAAAAAACGATCAAGTTTATTACAAAAACACTTATGCTTTTAGGGTGTTAAAAAACCCCAAATTACTTTAGTTTTCCCATCTCAAAGAGAAATAATTGAAAATAGTTGACAAAATAAACCTATTAGTCCTACACTTATTTTAAACCTTGCGTGAAAAAGCAGTACCAAAAAAAAAACAGTTCCTGGATTATCTCCTCAGAAACTACAGCAAACTCCGTGTAACAGAGGTGAAAATAGGTTTTCATTTCAGTGACACTGATGTTTAGGGTTGTCTGTGTTTAGAAGCCATCTACTGGTGGTTAAGCGCAGTAACATGCACTGGTCCTTCAGACACCTCACGGCCTCCTCCAGTAGAATGGTCGAGACCCTTGTGTGTGAAGCTGTCAAAAACAAATGAATGTTTATTTGTATTTCTATTGATAAAAGCATGTTGAGGAATACTCGACTTGCACAGTCTAAAACACATCTTTGGTGTGTTCTTGCTGAGTTGAAATTCTAATTTCATCTTTTAGTTCTTTTTAAAACACAGAAAGGTTTTATTTACCTGCAAACGTTTAGGGTTAGGGTTAATAAATAAAACCTTTCTGTGTTTTAAAAAGAACTAAAAGATGGAACTAAAACACATCTGCTGAGCGGATCAGGACACACCTGTCGCACCTGGTTCAATTATTTGAATAAGAACATTTAAGGTCAAGGTCAACTTTATTTATATTTACTGCAGCAACTGCTGCCCATAGTGCTTCACAAGGTAAAATACAATCAAATTGAATAGAAAGCTAAAAGTACATCAGGTAAGTAAGCAAGAATCAATTTCCCTCTGGGATTAATAAAGTATTTTTGAATTTGAATTGAATTTGAAAGAAAGAAGAGAAAAAAAGCTTCATTTAAACTTGGATAAATGCCAACTCATAAAAATACATTTTAAGAAGTATTTTAAAATGACTCAAGGTGGCAGACCTAACGTTGTCAGGCAGACTATTCCACCTGCCACAGAAAAACCCTGTCACCTGGAGACTTAAGCGTTGTTCTTGGAATCACTAAAACATTCTGTGTGCTTGATCTCAGCAATAATTCAGACAAACATTCTGGGGCACGACCATTAAAACCTTAAACTGGATGCCAAAGGAAACAGGAAGCCAGCGGAAATACTTCAGATAAAATGCTCCCCCTGCTTGGTGCCACTCAGCAGACGTGCAGCATCATGTTGGAGACGATGCACAGACGACTGATCCAAGCCAACATAAAAAAAAAAAACAATCACAGTAGTCACTCTCCAAGAGATGGACAGGTAAACAACTTAAAAGATCCATCACTATAAACCCCAAGATCGTTTGTCTCATGATAGGAAGACAGAAAGCCCAGAGCCTCCTTATCTCAAGAAGGCAGAACAAAAATCCTAATTGTTGTTTTGTCTTCACGGGAGTATTATTAATTAGAACAATTACAGTAGATACTTAGAAACTCTTCATTTTTTATCATTGTTTTAAGAAAATAAAATGCCATATCATTTTATGGCAAAATTCTGTATATTTGGCATTTGCAACGGGGAAACTCAAGGAGTCATTTTCTCTTGTTATTCAGCTAAAATGCTGTTAAAATTGTAGTAATGTTACAGTGTTAAACACAATGATTCCCTATCTTCCCTTTTTGTCTAATTATAGTCATGAAATATAGTAATGAACAATTTTAAGAGATAAACAGACAGCACATTTACAGTCATACATTTTTATTGTAGGAGTTTGTATAAAAACTAGTTTCCAGTGTTTCAGTAATTGCTGTGTAAGACACGTGGTTGGGATTTTATGTGGAAATGAAGGGATATGAATTATTTACTTTAAATAAAAATAAGAAAAGGAGCAGATGAGTTGCAGTACGTGGATACAAATCAGAGGTGTAAGATAATAGAAAGGGGGTTATGGAGTGTGTCAGCGCTGAAACTGCTCTTTAAACATATTTTGTACCTTCTATCTGTGTGTTTTTATCTAACTTCATTACTTTGTTTTTTTTCCCAACACAACAAAAGAGTTGTTTTACCTTGTTTTTTGCTGACATTTCAGCTAACGCTGTAGCTGCTCTTAATGGTTTTGAACCCATCTTTGTTGGTTGTTTAAATAAAACACTTATATCCTGTTTAAATACTTTTAATCAGAAAGTTGAAAGTTTGTTTGATCATCCAGCTGCAGCTCTCCAAACATCCGCTGCTGGTTGGGGAGTTCTGCCTGCTTCTGCCTCTCCTACACCCGCATTGAACGAATGCAGCTTGCCTAATCAAACGCAGGATGGACATTCCATTTTAACAACGACAAAAGAAGCATGTTAAGCAATTGACGTGTGGATTGTCACAGGACCCGAAATATAACACTGCTTTCTATGGTGCTGAAAGTAAAATGCCAGATCATCACCTACATCACTGGATGATTTCATTAATTAAATAAAACAATTAGTTACTAATATTTAAAATAAAGACCAGTAGCCTTATAGTAAAACCTAACATTAGCAAAAAGTCATCTAATGTGGTTACGGAAAGTATTCAGACACCCGTCAATTTTTCACTCTTGTATATTACAGCCATTTTCTAAAATCAATTAAATTCATTGTTTCCTCATGGTTGTACACTCAGCACCTCATATTTACAGAAAAACATAGAAATTTCTGCAGATTTATTCAAAAAGAAAAACCGAAATATCACATGGTCCTATGTATTTAGACCAGTATTTAGTACTAGTAGTAGTACTTTAGTATTTAGAAGCACCTTTTGAGATAATACAGCCACGAGTCTTCTTACTAAAGATGCAACAAATTTCTTACACCTGGATTTGAAGATCTCTGCCTTTCCTTCTTGCAGATCCAGTTCTGTCAAGCTGGTGAATGTTGGTGGACTGCCATCTTTAAGTCTCTCCAGAGATGCTCAGTTGGGTTTAAGTCAGGGCTCTGGCTGGGCCATTCAAGGACAGTCAAAGAGTTGCTGTGAAAAAGTTATTGAATTGGTTGATCACATTAAATATAAAACATTATTTCTATGTGGGGACTTTAATATTAATTTAGAACATGGGGCTGGACAGATAACTAAGGATTTTGCAGATTCACTGTATAGTGTAGGTTTGTTTCCCTTGATAAACAAGCCAACTAGAATTACATCACGGACTGCAACAATCATTGATAATATATTCACTAATGTTACGAATCTTGGGCTCCCGCACCTTGAATGGCCCAGTTCTGCTGCCTCCATGCCGTTCAGGACCTTGGACAGGTCCTCCGTCAGGTTGGCCTCCACCTCTGCCCGCCTTCAGTGTCCCAGCTGCAAACCATCAACTAATGAGGATGGATGGCTTAAAGGACTGCAGCTTTCATTTCTCTGGGAGAGAACCACAGCCTAAACCCCTGTTCTTCTCTCCTCGGTCCTTGGATCATTTTTGGTAGCAAATGGTTTAGAGCTTTGATAAATTTGGATACGAACTTTGATAATTTCAGTGTTTAGGATAGATCATTTTTTTCCGTTAAATCCTTTTGTAAGCAATAGCCGTTTTCGTTTAGTGATCCATTTTTCATCCGCTCTATTGCTTGAATTTCAGTTTCCTTTTTCAGCCTTAGAGCTTGCTTTAAGTTTTGTTAGTTGTAATAATATTTAGAATAGTTATAGCCGTCGAGATTTGTTTTAGTCAGTTAGCTCCGGCATATTTTTCGTTTGTTACAGATATTCTCGTGTTTTCTTCCCTGAGGCCTTTTGTCTCGGGTGTTTTGAGTTTTCTCTGTCACCTTCGTTTAGTTATATTGGAGTGCATTTTCGTTTTGACATTTTTCCGGTCAAGGACTGAGTATTTGTGTTGACCCGTTTGTTAATAAAAATACATTTTATTTACACTCCCCCTTTCTCCGCACCAGTTTTTATGTTACCCCTCTACCACAACGCTTAACAACATCAGGGTTTGTAACAACTAACAATAAGGATGATGTCAGGAAAACAGGGATAATAATGATGGATATTAGTGACCACCTACCTGTTTTTGCAGTCTTCAAATACAAACATTCCATAAAACATAATATCACCATGAACTACAGAAGAGATAAATCAGCTAAAGCCATGGAGGCATTGAACAAAGCTCTTTGTCACAACGTGTGGGCGAGGTGAGCGGAGGTGAGAAGAGGATCCACACGTGGGGAGGAAGACAGGCAGACAGGTAGGACGTTTTGTCATAAACTTTTAATGAAGAACACGCAGGACACTGAAACAATGGACCGACACAAGACACAGAACAGAAGGGGCTTAAATACACGAGGGCAGGGAGCTAAGGTGATTAGAAAACGAGAGGCAGGTGGGAGCAATTAACGAGACACAAGGCTGAACCAAAACGGGGAGACAGGACAGGGTGTGACACTCTTAAACAAAATTGGAAGGAGGTATACGTCAGTGATGTCAACGCTGCATTCACATCCTTCATGAAAATACAGTTTAAGTCATATAATGATAACTGCAAATTAATCAAATCTACAAGTAAAAGGGAAAATTAACCTTGGATGACTAAGGGATTAAAGAATACGTGTGCAAAAAAGAATAATTTATATAGGAGTTTTTAAAATTGCAAACAAGGGAAGCAGAAGATAGATATAAAAATATAAATATAATTTGGTAACAATAATTAGGAGGCAAAAAAGATTAGTACGGTAATCTATTGAATCAGAATAAAAATAATACAAAAGCTACTTGGGGAATAATAAACAGTGTGACTAATAGAGAGAAAACAAAATCCAGTATTCCAAATCATTTTGTCAAGGACTAAAAAGATATTTATTTTGATAAATAAATCACTGATGAGTTAAATGATTTTTTTTTATAAATGTAGGTAGGAGTTTGATGGAGAACCAACCATTAATAGAAGATAAATTGACCACAATGATTATTACTGTCAATAGTATTGTCCTTAACATAGTAGATAAAGAAGAAATACGAAACATTGTAAAAAAAAAACTGTGGAAACAAACGATCAACCGATTATCAGGACCTGAACATGATAACTGTTAAAACCACCATAGAATCTGTCATTGAACCATTCACTTACATTTGTAATCTATCACTTTCTACTGGAAATTTTCCTGATGCAATGAAAAAAGCGAAAGTCCTTCCTTTGTATAAGAGTGGTGATGAACATAGTTTCAATAATTACAGACCGATGTCACTGCTTCCACAGTTTTCTAAAATATTGGAAAAAGTATTTGTATCAAGGTTGGATAAATTCATAAAAAAAAATATTTTAAACAATGAACAATATGGGTTTAGAACTAAACATTCCACAGCAATTTCAATAATGGAATTAACGGATAAAATATCAACAGCAATTGACAATAAAAATTACTTTGTTAGTGTTTTCATTGATTTGAAAAACGCTTTTGACGTCATTGATCACTCAAGGTTACTTCAAAAATTAAGTCAGTATGGAAGAAGAGGTGTGGCTCATAAATGGGTTAAAACTTATTTAGAAAAAAGGAAACAGTTTGTTCAGATAAAGGACCATAAATCAAAACTATGTGAAATTAATTGTGGAGTGCCACAAGGGTCGGTCCTCGGACAAAACCTGTTCATTTTGTTAATTAACGACTTGGTAAATGTATCTAAGACACTCTGTACCATTCTATTTGCAGATGATACAACACTGTTTTACTCAGAATCAAATATTGAGGAGGTGGCTAAAGTGATAAATGATGAACTGATTAAAATTAAAAACTGGTTTGATGTAAATAGATGGACACTCAATCTTAATAAAACAAATTTTATACTGTTTAATGATAAAACGAACAGTGATGTGTCATTGGAAATAGATGGGATTGAAATTCAAAGAGTAAAAGAAACTACATTTCTTGGAGTTCTTATTGATGAAGACTTGTCATGGAAATCCCGTATTAGTTGCATAAAAGGTAAAATTGCCAAATCCTTAGGAGTATTACATAGAGTCAAGTTTTTACTGACTAATTCTGGTTTGTTGGCATTGTACAATTCACTGATTGTTCCATACTTGACTTATTGTGTAGAAATCTGGGGAGCAACATACAAAAACTATACACAACCCTTATTTATTTTACAGAAAAGAGCTCTGAGAATCATCAATTATAGTGGCTGTAGAGATCAATTGAACCCGTTGTTTATTAAATATCAATTACTGAAATTTCATGATTTAACAGACTGAAAAATCATGCAAACCATGTATAAAGCCGATTTAGGTCCTCTGCCAACAAACATTCAGGGGATATTTGAAAAGAGAACTAGTAATTACATGCTGAAAGAAACTGATGTGTTTACAAAACCCAGATTTAGAACTAAAATTAAGGATTGGAATATATCTGTAAATGGTGTTAAATTATGGAACAACCTTAAAAGGTTCCCGCCAGCATGCACAGCTGACATCCTCCAAACCAGCCTCCCCCTCATCATCTCCACCATCCTCAGGCTCATTCTCTGCCATCACAAAGTCTCCAGCACTGAGGCAGATGTTGTGGAGGATGGCACAAGCGGTAACAACCTGTAATACATAAATTAATTAATTGAAATATATTTCAAAGAAATGAGAAAAGCCACATTTCGTACACATACGTGAGGCACAAAGGTGGGGTGGACCTCCAGCGCTTGCAGGAAGATGGCTCTGAACCTGGTTTTCATCATTCCAAGGCACGCTCTATCACAGAGCGTGCCTTGGAATGATGGCTGTTAAAGCGCTGGGCAGCCACACCTTGATTCCCACGTTTGTAGGGAGTGATGAGTGGGAGTGGGCTTTGCAGGTGTTGGGGTTATTAGGAGCGAACAATTAGTAAGCTTCAACTTACTTTTGGATTCTTCAATAAATTCTGTAAATATGGGAATATTTACTGATTTATTAATTAATTAAGATATTCTTAGATATACGGGGCACCATTCCCCTTTTTCCGGGGAAAAATTGAATCCAAAACTCTTATCAGTCTTTCTTGAAGTTCGTAGAATCCTTGGAGCAGAGACTTCTCTTCGACACAACAAAGCTACTGGACACAAAAATCTGAATTTTATAACATTTAATTAACAATTTGTCAAATGAATAAACAGTGGAATAGATGAATAATAACCGTGTGATATGATTGAAGATGGATGTGTTTGCATGTGATGGAGGATGTATGAATGGGGTCCTTTGTTCTCACAAAGGAGTAGTGTGTATGTGTGTGTGTGTGTGTGTGTGTGCGTGTGTATGGATTCAAAATGGAGTCTTGAATACAAGATGGCTGACCCCTTTGTCTGGCTAAAGTGTGGGTGGCAACTTGCACTTTAACTTCCAAAGCACTTAGAATCAGTAGTAACTTAACCTTAAATCACTCAAAACATTTCAAAGGATCATGCAACAACACAAAAGATTAATCACGAGTTAATATCCTTAGTTTATCAGCCTGGCCATGGCCGAACATTTAAAGATACCAAACAATGATTAATAAGCAGTTTATTCTTTCAAAATGACCCGAAGGACGAATTTGGAACGAAAGAGGAAAACACGAAGCTACTTTTTAAGCAATAGACGCGGTTTATTGCTTATTCTGGACTATAGAGGAAACGGGAGAAGAAAAGGAGAGAAAAAAAATGAGTTTTCTGATCACCAAAGCAGCAAGGCGTCCCCCGCTGTTATGATTTGACGGTTCTCCGTTTTTCTCCGCAGTTTCCAGCGTCATCCGTCGGTTTGATGCTTTCTCGTTGTTTGGCTCCACGAGTGTTTCTCCACGGCTGGACACAAAGAAAACGAAGTTCCTTTTGGGCTGAGTTTGACAACTTACAGCGTTTCTGAGAGCTGGATGGAGTTGTTGTTTCTCTCCGCTGGTTCTGTGTCCTCAAACATCAGCTGGAGGGGAGCAGAAACGAGCAGATCAGCGGTCCCGTGGGCTCAACTTGGCTCTTAGAGCTTCCGCGTGCTCAAAGAAGTCGGAGCGTTCGACAAGCGTGTCCTAACCGCCAGGTATCCTGGGCAAAAGAACGAGGTTTCTTTGTCTCATTCATGATTTATAGTCTTTGAAGTCGCGGGAAAGCTCCAAGCTCCCGCCTCCCGCACATGCGCAGAACGTGTTTCTGGTATTAGGCGGTGACATCATCCCAATGCTTCCGTGTGCAAAGCATCATGGGAAATGAAGTTTCTTGGCGCTGATGTGATTATTTGCTTTTCAGAGCAATTTAAGCACAGTCATTTTGGAGAAAATCACTGCATAGTAATTTCCTCATGAGGTCAGACCCTCAACATTCCCCCTTTTGGTTTCGGGGATCGCGCCCAAAGCTCGATCGTCGGAAGCACAGATGGGTTTGTTCCTCATGAACGTAGGTCGACTTGATTGTCGGAAGCACAGGTGGGTTTGTCCCTTAGGACGTTGGTCTCATTTGACGCCTTTGTCTTTGGTCTTTGTCTTGGATCCTGGCGCCTTTGGTCTTTGTCTTGGATCCTGGTCAGGCACAAAACAAAAGAGGATAGGAAACGGGATAGTCCCCAACGCGCATAACGAGAAGAAGCCACTCACGCAGGTGGTACGCAATGATGATGTCGTCCATGCGAGAGGTAGTAGTGTAGAAGGAGGAAGGTCGGTGGGCGGTTAACTCCACGAGGGGACACAAAGGCATCTCACCGCCGGCCATACAGTTCAGTTTATGGAGCACGCGGTGATGTACGAGGTCCATAGTTCGCAAACGCGCATTGACCTATGTGGTCCCAAGATTCCCCCCTTTTTTGGTCCAAAGGGTGGATCAGGACAGTCTTTGGGCTAAAACAAGGACCATAAAACTAAGAGGTACTACAATGTGCTGGTGCGTCAGACAGAGTCATTGACAGACTGAGCTGGGCCGGCACATAACCACTAGTCAATATGTGACCAAGTAAGAAACAAAAATACAGAAAACCCCAAAAAAAAACATGTAACATATAACATCCAAGAAAATTCATAGCAACCTTGAGGTCTCATAAAATACATTCTTAGGTCATACATTCAGTGTGTAGCTTATAAAGAATGTGACATAATGCAACACTCAGATAAAAATGTGAGGTAGACTAAAGTGAGAACTACTCTTAGGGTTACAAAATAATAAAGAAAATGTTGCTCACCCCCTTTAGACAGGTGTGGTACATTCACGCTTGGATTCTCCCCGAACGCGGTCACGAGGCACACCGTAGGTGAGCAAGTGCATCTTATCTTGGAGTTTCTTAACACGCCTGTAGGCGGAATAAGCTATCACGGCCGTGATGAGCCATCCCATCCCCAGGGCGACCAATGTGCAGATTAAGGTGGTATAATCTGTGTCAATGTAGCGTCTTGGGTATCTATTCATGGGCGTCAAAGTAAGTTCACGCGGGGTTTGTGTGAACTTAACAAGTTTGGTTCCTTCAATCAGTAATTGTTGGTCAATTTCTAAATCGATGGTAAAGTTATAACCCTGGAAAGCGTCCATGATCTCAATCTCCGAATCATGCTGTTCGAGGTTGAGGTGATGGAGTGCCAGGTTTTCCAGGTGTACAATTGCACCTGGCGGAACTGAGAGGAAAAAGGTTTGGTTCGGCAGTTGTAACTCAGTGGCAACGTTATGCTGGTCATAAGTTACAAGGGCCGAGTCTACTGGGGTGCTGATAAGCCATCTGTCACCTGCACGTTCCACTCTGGTATCCATGTCAACATCTTTTAACGTGACCGTAGCTTGGCAATTCTGCAGGGGCGCATCGCTCCTGAGGCCACATTGATAATTGGCAACGTCTCGGACAAATGGGTTACCAAGACACACCCAGTGAATATCTTTGGTTTTTGTGCATAAATCTAAGTTAGGAGTTAGATAGAGTTTGCTATCAGCATCTTGGTAAGCAAGGAAGCTCGGAGTTTTAAGGTGGAAATGTTTACCGTTTTTCCAAAAACCAACGTTTAGCATGGACTTAAGCCTATAGATGTGAGGTGTCTCAATTATGGGAACATTTAACAGGAAACCGAGTTCTAATTTTTCTGCATCAACGTGAATGGGAATTGCACTGCCTAGGCTGTACGCTAGGTGGATTTGTGAAGTGTGTACAGTGGAGGGAGTAGCAGCAGTCAAAACATCTTTGAGCAGATCCATTGGTACCAAATACGCAGGAATGCGACCTTCAACCAGGCTGTCCAGAGTAGAACCAATTTCCCTGAGCAGGTCCTGCATCAAATCTCTCACCACTCGTGTGTACACAATATCCTGATGTATGGTGTCAGACAAAGTCTTGATTGCACGTAGAGATTCATTAATCAGAGCAGAATGTAGGTTGACCGTTACAAGAGTACCCTGTAAGGTTTTAGTAAGAGCTTCCTGTTTGCGGTCTAGGAGGAGGAGGTTCCCCTGGATCTCTGGCATCTCATCCTGGAGTTCGGCAATGTGTCGTTGGACAGTCTTAAGACTAATTGTGTTAGCCGCCGAAAGTCCAACTGAAAAGAGGGAACCCACCGCGGACACCGCAGCGATGAGTCCACCTAGAAACCTTTTTGGGCGGTTATTTTCTCCGAGGTCATCTTCAGTGACTATACATTTTTGAAGTTGTGCCAACATGTAAGCGGTGGTGCGCTTGGCATGTTGAACAGTACCAATAATGGACTTGTGAGGAGGAGGGGCCGGTATCACGTGTTTGTGATAGACGTCCCACGGGTCCAAACGGACAACGATACGTTGCGTATGAATGCGGCAGTGTGTGATCAACAATCCGGGGTTGTCTTGGAGGACCATCCCGGTTGGTGGTCCCGGTTTAATGATGGCTGATGGAGTGGCTGCCGTTGATCCAAAGAGGATGCAGAAGATCCAGAGGAACTCCATCCTGTAATGGAGAGACTCGTGGTTAGTGAAAAGAACGGCGGGGGGGCTTGGTTCTTTGTCGGTTAGTACATGTTAGTGGGTTAAACGTGCACTTCCCCCCCTTTCCATTTCCATGCATAGAACTATGTCGAGACTACGTCTACCTCCTGCGGGGAGTCTGGTCTCTGTACCCGCGGGGATGGTTTGACGTAGGGTTTGATTTGGTTCGCATGCACCCATTTGTAGACAGGCTCCTGTCTTGCTTTGGTGATGCGTAACCTGTATGCAACTGGAGAGAGTTTTGCCACGATCTCAAATGGTCCTGACCAGCAGGGCAGGAACTTCTTAGCTTTGCGGGCCGGTTGGGCGAACCGAAAGTAGAATACTTTGTCACCCACCTCGTATTCGCGGCTGGTTGTCTTTTGGTCGTAGTAGGCTTTAGCGCCTTCTACGTTGGTCTCCAGTTTCTGCTGAGCGTGCGCGAACGTAGCTCTGAGGTGTGTTTTCAAGTCTGCCACATACTGATGAGCGGTATAGGCAGTGGCAACACTGACATCCTCTGGGTGATACAGGAGGTGCAGTGGTAGGGTCATCAGTCTGCCGGTCATCATCTCAAAGGGCGTAACCCCCGTGGATCGCTGGGGAGTAGACCGTATGGCCATCAGGACCAGAGGGAGCTTGACGTCCCAGTCCTTCCCAGTGGAGCAGACGTACTTTTTGAGCATGGAGACGACCGTGCGGTTCATCCGTTCGACCTGTCCGGATGACTGTGGGTGATAAGGGAGGTGGAACCTCACTTCCACTCCCAGAAGTTCAAACAGGGACGTCATTACACTGGATGTGAAATGAGTTCCCCGGTCAGAGTCAATGCAGAGTGGAAGTCCCCATCGACTGAAAACGTGGTTAATCAGCAGTACAGCGGTTGTGACGGCTGTATCGTTTGGCGCTGGAAGGCATTCCACCCACTTTGTGAAACTGCAAGTTACAGTTAGCATATATTTGTTTTCTCTTGCCGATTTGGGAACTGGTCCAACCCAGTCGATCTGCAGGTGGGACCAAGGGAAGGTTATTCCCCTGCGTTGCAGTGGTGCTCTAGCAAGCGGCTGGGAGGGTTGAAACTGGGCACAGATGAGGCAGCCTTGGACATAGCTGTGTACGTCCTTGGACATCGATGGCCAATATGCTACTTCTGTCAGTGACGCGAGGGTAGCTTTTGCTCCGCGGTGACCTCCAACCGGAGTGTCGTGGGCGTAGGCAAGCATGACTCCTCTGTGGTCAAGTGGAACAACCCAGCGCGGCGGGCTGTGATCGTCACGCATGTAAACTAACAAATCGTTTTGTAGTTTCAGGTGCGCGAGTTGACGATGCAGGGTTACCAAATCTCGGCTTGCGCCAGTAGGTGGTGACGGTTGTTCAGGCATCGGGCCCTTTTGGAGAAGCTCGCGGATGAGCTTCAGGTCAGGATCTTGTTCCTGCATGGTGACTAGGTCCGCGTCATGTGGTCGTCTGCCTAGAAACACGGGTACCCCAATGTTCTGAGGTTCGTCTGCCTGTTTAGCATGGCGACGAGTAATCGCACAGACCTCGTGAACGGCCTTGGGAGGAAGCCACTCGTCTTTGAATTCCCAACAGGTTCCCTGGTCAGCACCGAGCTTAGCAAGGCGGTCAGCTTCGTCATTACCATCTTTCTCTGGACCTAGGGTCCTGGAGTGACCTTTGACCTTTTTCCAGTAGACCATTATGCCTTTCTCAGTGGTGAGCAGATCACACGCTAGGAATAACTCCGAGTGTTTCACGTCTCTGTTCCTGGCGTTTTTCATGTGGTTCTCCTTCCACATGGGGAAGTGAGAGATGAAGCTGTGTCTAGCGTAGTTTGAATCTGAGCAAAGGACGATTTGAGTGATGTCCAAGGCTGCCGCCTGCTGGAGGGTTATCAACACTGCAGCAATTTCGGCGTACTGACTAGACTTTTGGCCCAACCGGTAGTGATTTGGTTGCTTAGTGTCACAGTCCACCCAAACGACTCCAACCCCGGCACGGAGCTGGCCTTCGTGAAGGTAGGCGCATCCGTCAGTGTAAACTTTCGGAAGCCCTTGGCAAACATTCTCATCAAAGTAGCGATGATTGGATGCGGTTGGGTAGACTGCGGCAGGTGTGTCCAGGGGGCCCATGACGGAGTCAGAGTCACAGTGCTGGCAGCCTGCTAGCCCTTGTCCTAGCGCTAGCTTGGTGTTCTGACCATACTTGACCTCAATGTTGTATCCTTGGAGCACCATCATCCACGTCGCAATGCGGCTGTTTGACACTCTTCCTTCGCGCAGACGCTGGCTGTTTAGGAAGGTGACAGGCTGATGACACGTTTCAATGATCACTTTCTGTCCACCGATGTAACTACGAAAGTGTTCGACGGCCCAGACTGTAGAGAGGAGAGCTCTCTCGCAGTCTGAGAACTGGAGTTCCACCTTGCTCAGAGGCTTGCTGGCGTATGCCACAACTCTCATGTCCTGATCGTGTTTCTGCTTCAAAGCAGCGCTCAGGCAGTGAGAGGAGAAAGTAGCCTCTATGTAGAACTCTTTATCCTTGTCTGGGTAAGCCAGACAGGGTGCGGACGCCAACTTCTGTTTTAGGAACTGGAAGGAGAGTTCTTGGGGTCTGTCCCACACGAAAGGTGTGTCGTTCCGAAGCAGCTCAGTGAGGGGCCTCGCTGTTTCAGCGTACTCCTCAATGAACTGTCTGGAGTAGTTGCAGACTCCGAGGAAGCTCCTGAGTTCAGTCAGATTAGCTGGGGCTTTGATGTCCTGAATGGCTCTAATGCGTCCCGCTTGGGGCTCGACTCCATTAGGGCCAACCAGCAGTCCAACATACTCCACTTTGGTTCGACACCACTGTCCCTTGAGAATCGCCAATTTAGCTCCGGCGTCAGCGAGCTGTTGCAGCACGTGACGGAGTTCGGCCAGGTGCTCCTCGAAGGTTCGACTCCTCATCAAGATGTCATCGACATATATGAGGTTCCCTCTGGAAGCAGCATCTGACATGGCTTTGTGGAGGAAGATGTTGAACTCGGCAGGTGAGTTAGAGTAGCCAAAGGGGCAGCGGTTCCAAGTATATTGGCGATTTCCAAAGGAGAAAGCTAGTTTATACTGGTCCGCCGGCTCAACCTTCATGGTCCAGAAGCCGTTGGCTACGTCAACCGTAGAGAAGAAACGAGCATCTCTGACTCTGGCTAGCTCTTGATCTAAATGGATCATAGGCCATCTGGAGAGAGGTACTTGTTTGTTCAGTGCACGATAGTCTATGGTGAGACGCCATTTCCCAGTCGGTTTCAGAACCGGCCAGATGGGAGAGTTGTAAGTGGAGTTACACTCTCTGATGATGTTTTTCTCCTTCAGCTGATCGAGGATCTCCTGGATCGACTCATAAGCAGCGAGGGGAATCTTGTACTGACGTACAAAAGTAGGAGGGGCATTCGGGTTCGTTGGAATGCGAACCGTGTGCAGGTTTGTGAGTCCACAGTCCAGGGAGTCCCTGGATAAGATGGACTGAAACTCATAGAACAGGCTTCTAAGCGCTGCTCTCTGCTCCTCTGACTCCAGCGCATCCGCTTTGTCAAGCTGCTGGCTGACTTTGGCCTCGAAGCCGTCATAAGGTTCAGAGGAGGAGGGTCTCTGGTGTTCCGGGCTTTCAACCGGTGACTCAGAGGGTTGAGTATTTATTGCAAAAACCGTTAGACACTGACCGCTGTCAGTATCTAAGGTTGCACTGCAAATGGGTTCCTCAGGAAGGGCTTCATGCCGCTTGATGGTAATCATTTGTGAAGGGAAAGTACTGAATGTGTCTACACCAACCTGTCTGTCGTTCAAGAACAACGGAAGTTGTCCGATCACGGGGACTGAAAGTTCGAAGTCATGGAATGAGCTATCTATCAGCATGCCCAAGGGCTTTCCTGCCGGCATGTGGATAGGACTCCGGGTCGGATTTTCGACCAACAAGTAGGCAGAACGATTGTTCAGCTCCAAGAGTGGCGTGCCACAGACGGCTAAGTTGAGCTCCAAGAAGTGTGGTGATGGCTGGAAGAAGGCCTGTGTGCCTGGCAGCTTCTGATGCTTCATCAGAGTTAGACGAACAGGCACTCCTTTGACCAGTGGGGGCAGAACCGTGCTGGCCTCAACCACTGCACGGCAGGCCTGTGGAATGGTCTGTCCGGACAGCAAGTGTTCACGGCCTTCTGAGCGAGGCTCAGAGGAAGGTGTGGCCCGGGCCCAAAGGACTTGATTGCAAGTGTCCAGCTGGGCACCGAGTCGAACCAGCAGATCTGCTCCAATGAGTGCAGGTGGATCAAGCTGTGGTATGATGCTGAATGTATGTGTGAGCTGTCTTGCTCCAAGTTGGATAGTCAGAGAGCAGACCTCTGGCGCTTTCAGGAGCCTCTGCGGCCAAGTAGGTGACAAGAGCCGATGGCTACGTGTCACACTGACCAGAAGGGGGTCCTTCTGACGCAGGTGTTCAAACGTCTGCTGGCTGATGGCTGACTTTTCAGACCAAAGAGCAAGGCGAGCATCTGAGATGTGGGTGCAGTTGATGGTAAGACCCCCAACTATGTGTGGTGCATATGGCTGCAGGCTGATGTTCTTCAGCGAGCAGAGAAAAGATGAATGTGTGCGGAACGGAGTTCCAGGAGCGGTTTCATGCCTTTGCAGGCGGACATCGTCTGTGGGAGTCGTAGGGAGGGGCATGACCTTGGAACAAGGGTTTTGCGGCTCACTTAGGCTGACTTCAAGAATGGAGGATGGTCGGCTGCTATCCGGGTTCCAGGGCTTAGGTGTTTCCACCTGGGCCCACAGTTGACCCTTCTGGCAGTCGATGAGGGGAGCTAGACGTTCAAGCAGGTCCTGACCAATGAGAAGTGGTTCAGTGTCTAGCTGGCAGACATAAAACGGGTGAACCAGAGTCATGTCTTGGAAGGTGATATCCAGCCACGCCCGGTGAGTGATACACTCCCGGGTCTGGGTGTAGCTGGTGATTTTCAGGTCACAGGGTTCTACCTGGACTGGTTTCCCGAGCGACCGCATGGTGTCAGACACGCGATGGAACAGTGTGGAGCACATCAGGGTGATTTCTGAGCCGGTATCCAGCAGAGCATCAACCTGTATGCACCCACCTACGTTGGTGCTACAGTACAAACGGCGAGCATGATCATGGTTTGTTAAGTCACCAAGGAACTTCAGAAATTTAGTATCAGGTTTCTCTGGGGGGTAGATTTCAGGAGACTCCTGTGATCTACCAGTAGTGTTCCCCCAGCTGATCAGGTAGGTCCTGGCCACGCTGGGGGGTTGAGCCACGCCTAGTCATGCGGACGTTGGCTCTGGGTCTGGCTGCTTAGAAGAAGACTTTGGTGCAGGGGTCTCTCCTGCAGATCTCAGCTGTTCCTTCTGTTTAGCTAGGAACTGCTGAAACATCTCCTGGAGGTCGGCTTTGGTCAAGTACTCACCTGCGGACTTGCGTTCGGGACTTACCTGTTGGCGGCGCTCCTTAAACCTTCCACTGTTCCAACCTGCCTGCCGTTGGTTTTGGTTGGGCCACTTCCTGTCTGATTGTCCAGACCTAGGCGGCCAATCAGCACCCCCCTTCCCCTGTTGAGGAGATTGGGACTGCTCTCGCGGTTTAACAGGTCTAGGTTTAGCAGATTTTGGCTTAGTGGGTGGAGCTTCTGTGCCTTCAAGCTCCAAACGCGGCTCGGCGTCGGGAGCTAGGTGCATGACGCGGTGATGTGCGTCAGGCTTTTGGGGCTTTCCGCCGGCTTCCCAAGCCTGTTGAGCGTATCTCCTAATCTCCTGAGTTGTCAGTTTTTTCATCCGACAATACATTGAGACTTCGGAGCGAACACACTCGTGCAGGTTGTGAATGAACAGGGATCTGAAGGCAGGGTCTTCCTCGAGCCCAGGGCCGTTTCGACCTTGGAAATAAGCACTTTTGAGTCGGCGATAATACTCTCTGGGGGGTTCGTTCCTCCCGTGTTTGATGGAGAAGGCCCCCATTGTAGCTGACGCAGAGTCTGCATACGTGGCGTATTCATCTCTCAACGCTCGGCAGAGCGAGGAGTACCGATCACGAATGTCAGGTGGTAGAGTTTCCATGAAACCGTGCACCGTTCTAGATGTGGTTTTCCAAATTAGCTTGAGCTTTTCCCTTGAAGAGGGTGCTGGAAGATCAAGCAGACAACGTTCTATCTCCCTGAGATAATCGTCGACGTTGGATTCATTGGTGTTAGGATCAAAGCGTTCTATGTCTTTAGCTAGCGATTCAATTTGACGTACACGGAGCCCTGACTCACGGTACGGCGCGTCATCCTCTGACTCTGACCCACGGTCTGTCTCAGAAGGCGCTGGATATCGCTGGTGTGCTCTGGGCTCCCAATGTTGACTCCTGGGGCCCAAATCGGGGTTCGGCATGTTGTGGCGGGCTGCTGGCACGTCACGTGGGTGTCTTGGGAGGTCCTCCTCCCGGGGCACGTCTGCGTAGTGCAGCCTGCGTCTTTCAACTGGGGCTTCTGCGTAATACGCTCTGTCCGGGTACGGACTGGCGTATGATGCTTGGTCATGCAGCTGGTTATCGGCATGCCGAATACCGGAGTAGCTAGGATGGGTGGATGGTTGAGGTGCAGCTTGGGGTGCATAACCCCAATCGGCACCTTGCACCCTTCGTGGACTGGGGGAGCGGTCTAAATAGAGGTGCCGCTCAGCTGGTCGACTTCTCACTGATTGAGAAGGCCGTGAAGATGAGGGTCCAACCTGGGATTCGAGGGTGAACTGCTCTCGGCCCCTAGGTGGTCCTGAATGCCCTATAGTGTGTGTAGGGAACGGGGCCGAAGGTTGGAACAGATAAGCTTCGTCTCTCCCCTGCGGCATGCGTCCGTCCAGAGAGTCAAGGTGTTTCCCCCCTTCCCACTGTCTGTTGTCATCAGCAGAGGGGGGCGGGGTCTCCTCCCCATCTTCCCCAGAATCGGTGCGGGTGTCGTCTTCCTCGATCAGCCTTCCATTTCGCTGTTTTTCAGCTAGCATACTCTGGAGGTTCATGATCTTCTGACCACGTTGGAGTCCTCTCTGATAGAGGATCAGGGCTAACTTAGCTAAGTGAACCTGGATTGGTTTTGTACCATCCGGGTTTTCTATTTGATCAATTACAGCTTCTAGCTCGACGCTACGCTGTTCTTCAGTGAAATCCCTAGAAGGGTAGTCGGGTTCTCGAGCAACCGCGACCAGTTTGGACAATATTTGTCCAGAAAGTAGGCCAGGTTCATAGTCGTGGGCCGCAGCGCCACCTGGTTGCTGGGAGTTGGTCAGTTCACTACTCTGTCCCTCCATTTTAACAACCGAACCAAAAATAGCCTAGTAGAGCTTCTGCAGATAGCTCAAGCTGCACCTTTTGGGCAGCAACTGCTAGCTTTGTAGCAGAAAAACACTAAATTAACCTTTGTGCGCACAGGTTTTAGCGTTTTAAGATTGCACGGAATGCCGTGACTGATGCTTAAAATACTATTCCTTTCAGTATTTTAGCAAAAGCTGGTGCGTTGCCGTAGCAACGTCTTACAACACTTGCAGTGTTAAATATGCTAGTTATTCCTTCAGAATATTAGCAAACAAGGTGTTATCAGTCTTTGAGTGAAGGTTTCAGTTAGTTACAATAGCCACTGTGAGTTAAAGTCGCTAAATTAGCAGTTAATTTTAGCCTAAAAGGGTTAGTCAGAATTACTTACACGCTGCACCTTTAATGAGGAACTGAATTTTAACCTAAAAGGTTAGCCAGAATTAATTACACGTTGCACCTTTAAGGAAAACTGAATTTTTAACCTAAAAGGTCAACCAGAATTAATTTACACGTTGCACCTTTAAGGAAAAACTGAATTTTAACCTAAAAGTCAACCAGAATTAATTTACACGTTGCACCTTTAAAGAAGCACTGAGTTACTGGTGAGAGTTCGATGCAGCTTCCTGCTCAGCGAAATCAGCACCACTCTGTTGCTGGTTCAAGGCTGAACAACTGATTATTTTTAATTCAAGCTCTTTGGATTTATTTGTTTGTTTGTGCCGGATAGAAATCTCTGTGTATCCAAGCCTCACACGGGGCACCAATAAAATGTTGGGGTTATTAGGAGCGAACAATTAGTAAGCTTCAACTTACTTTTGGATTCTTCAATAAATTCTGTAAATATGGGAATATTTACTGATTTATTAATTAATTAAGATATTCTTAGATATACGGGGCACCATTCCCCTTTTTCCGGGGAAAAATTGAATCCAAAACTCTTATCAGTCTTTCTTGAAGTTCGTAGAATCCTTGGAGCAGAGACTTCTCTTCGACACAACAAAGCTACTGGACACAAAAATCTGAATTTTATAACATTTAATTAACAATTTGTCAAATGAATAAACAGTGGAATAGATGAATAATAACCGTGTGATATGATTGAAGATGGATGTGTTTGCATGTGATGGAGGATGTATGAATGGGGTCCTTTGTTCTCACAAAGGAGTAGTGTGTATGTGTGTGTGTGTGTGTGTGTGTGCGTGTGTATGGATTCAAAATGGAGTCTTGAATACAAGATGGCTGACCCCTTTGTCTGGCTAAAGTGTGGGTGGCAACTTGCACTTTAACTTCCA
This sequence comes from Nothobranchius furzeri, assembly GCF_043380555.1. Lineage (NCBI taxonomy): Eukaryota > Metazoa > Chordata > Actinopteri > Cyprinodontiformes > Nothobranchiidae > Nothobranchius > Nothobranchius furzeri. The sequence continues at coordinate 25,464,339 of NC_091741.1, read as the reverse complement.
AAGCACTTAGAATCAGTAGTAACTTAACCTTAAATCACTCAAAACATTTCAAAGGATCATGCAACAACACAAAAGATTAATCACGAGTTAATATCCTTAGTTTATCAGCCTGGCCATGGCCGAACATTTAAAGATACCAAACAATGATTAATAAGCAGTTTATTCTTTCAAAATGACCCGAAGGACGAATTTGGAACGAAAGAGGAAAACACGAAGCTACTTTTTAAGCAATAGACGCGGTTTATTGCTTATTCTGGACTATAGAGGAAACGGGAGAAGAAAAGGAGAGAAAAAAAATGAGTTTTCTGATCACCAAAGCAGCAAGGCGTCCCCCGCTGTTATGATTTGACGGTTCTCCGTTTTTCTCCGCAGTTTCCAGCGTCATCCGTCGGTTTGATGCTTTCTCGTTGTTTGGCTCCACGAGTGTTTCTCCACGGCTGGACACAAAGAAAACGAAGTTCCTTTTGGGCTGAGTTTGACAACTTACAGCGTTTCTGAGAGCTGGATGGAGTTGTTGTTTCTCTCCGCTGGTTCTGTGTCCTCAAACATCAGCTGGAGGGGAGCAGAAACGAGCAGATCAGCGGTCCCGTGGGCTCAACTTGGCTCTTAGAGCTTCCGCGTGCTCAAAGAAGTCGGAGCGTTCGACAAGCGTGTCCTAACCGCCAGGTATCCTGGGCAAAAGAACGAGGTTTCTTTGTCTCATTCATGATTTATAGTCTTTGAAGTCGCGGGAAAGCTCCAAGCTCCCGCCTCCCGCACATGCGCAGAACGTGTTTCTGGTATTAGGCGGTGACATCATCCCAATGCTTCCGTGTGCAAAGCATCATGGGAAATGAAGTTTCTTGGCGCTGATGTGATTATTTGCTTTTCAGAGCAATTTAAGCACAGTCATTTTGGAGAAAATCACTGCATAGTAATTTCCTCATGAGGTCAGACCCTCAACACAGGCATGGGTACCCACCATCTGCGAGGATGAAGTGCCCTGGAGGAGGGTAGACTGACTGCCTGTACAGCGGGCTGTGGCGGAGCACCTTGGATTCGTGCACCGACCCTGGCCAGCCTATGTACGTGTCAATGAAGCGGCCCTGATGGTCACACACAGCCTGCAGGATGATAGAGGGGAACAGTTTCCTGTTCCTGTAGCAGTGACCATCAGGGCCGCTTGGAGGCTTGATCCTGACGTGGCAGCCGTCGATGGCACCTGCAGCTTTAAAAAAAGCTCTATGCTGTGCCAGCCCTGCAAACCCCTGGGACACCACCTCCAGGTCTTCAGGGGTTTTTGGAAGGTGGATGACCTGGTGGCGAATGGCCACAACCTCCTCCGTGACTCTGTGGATGATGCGGTGGACAGTTGAACGAGGTATCCCAAACGCTCTGGAGACCACCCTGTAAGATGCTCCGCTTGCCAACCGGAAAAGAAACACCAGGGTCTCAATTGTGGCACCCCAACCACGACGCCGATCTTGGTTCAGCATATTCAGCAGCACTGAAAGGGGCTCCCTGCTCAAACGAAAGTCTGGTCTCGGGTCTTGCTGGTTGAAGAAACGGTCCAGGGCTGGGACACTCAGGTTAATCCTGCAGTATCTGGGCCTAGTTTGGTTAAAGAGAAATACAGAAAGAAAATAAAGTTTTATTTCAAAGCTGTAATTTCAAGTTTTTATAAAACATAACATTATTCTCAATGTAAATGTGATAATATTGTGTTTTTTATGCTATTCTTTCAAATTTCTAAAAACAACTTTTGAAGAATGTATGCAATGAAGGCCAAAAGATCAATTTTATGTAATTAAGTTTTGTAAGTCATATAACAAGTTCTTATTTTTGTCCACTAGATGTCCCTCTACAGGTAATTGATGGTTCCATGTAATGTGCTCTTTCTGCTAACAGTTATTTGTCATTTAATGATATCCATATTTTTTAATTATTATTATTTTTATTTAAGCCATTTTCACATTTTTTTCTTCCACTCTTTTGGTGGGGAGTTTTTTTAGTTAAGTATAAAAGATTTGAAGTTGTAGTTTATATTTGAGTATAGGTTTTGAATTTAATACGGAGTCTGTTTAAAACCTGTAAAAAGTTGCTAAAACTATCCATTAAACTAACTATAGCCGATAGATAAAGCCTACTTAATAGAAATGACTTTACCTGTTCATTGTTGCTTCTCAGCCTGAGCAATAGAAAATGTCTTCGCGGGCAATACATGTCTTCTAACTCCTCCAGAACCAAGGAAATTATTAAAAAGCTCAACAAAACTTCCAGCTCCATCATTTGAAGTTCCTTCTCCCTTCTGCTCAGCGGTTCCACGGTTGCTAGGCGACGGAACGTTCGTCGAGGGAGAGGCGGGAATTCATGAAGGCTAGGCCTGTCCAAATTCACAGCCATTAACATCCGGTCTACTCGGCCGACGGAGGACCCAGCCCATGTCGGGCGAGTAGGCTGGGTCCTGCAAAGGATATAGACCCTGAATTGAGACACAGCAAACATGTCGCGAGGCGACAAGATGGCAGAGTGAGCAGTTGGTTTATAGCAGAATCCAAAGGGAAAACAGTATTTTTCCAAGTCCAAACGCTGTTTAAAGGTAAAAAGCCAAGCCATAACGTATTAGAAGCGACTTTCATTCTTTTTTTGACAAACGGAGGAACTTTTTTGAAGAGCTAATTATGGTGAGAGAGAGTTAAAGATGGAACAACGTAGCGAAGCTAGCATCGTCGATCATGATTATGGCATGGCTGTGATGGATGATATGAGTGGAAACGAACCCCAAAATATAGAGCAAGCTGATGATAATCTTGAGGACAGTCAAACTGATATGAACAGTCCACAACCCAAAAAGCTGAGGAAGAGAAGTGTGAAGGCAAGAGAGGAGAGTACAAATAGTCTTGTGCAAATGATGGAGATTCTGATTAAAAAAATTTGACGGGCTGGACGGAAAGATGGAGAACATTGAAGGGAGAATGAACAATGTTCTAGAAGCTCTAAAAAAGTTGGATGCTCTAGAAAGCAAACTACAAAACATTGAAAAAAGCACAGAAGACATGAAGAAAGAAACGAATGTAAATAAAGAAAACATCACTAAACTACAAAAACAAGTTGAGTTTCTGGGTGTCGAAAATAAAGCTCTGAAAGAGAAGGTATTGGAAGCTGAGAGGTACAAGAGGAGATGGAACCTCAGGCTTTTTGGGTTAGCTGAAAAAGAGGAAGAGAAAATCAGAGAGGAAGTTATCGGCATACTCACAAGAGTGGTCCCCGTGTCTGTTGACGAGCTCTGCAGGAATGTGGACACCGTTCACCGTTTGGGAAAAAAAGATGCAATGAATACCAGGCCAAGACCCATTATCATTCAGTTTGTGTCACGTACGATGAAGGAAGAAGTGTGGAAGATGTCGAAAGAGGCCAGAGTATGCAAGGAGAAGAAGATCATCTTTAAAATGGACTTCTCCAAAGAGGATCGGGAGGCGAGGGAGAAGCTGTGGCCCCAGGTGGAGGAAGCCAGACGACGTGGAAAGAAGGCCTTCTTGAAGGAAGGAAACGCCATCATCGATGGGAGGAAGGTCTATATATGTTAGAAATATGATACATTTCAATATTCAGGAAAGGACCAACACTTTTTTTTCTACTATACTGTTCCTCTGTTAAGATGGGCTGCTATTTTGAAAATGAGATCTCACTAGACCAAACAGCCCAATGTTTTTTATCTTCTGATTGTTAAAGGTGGAGGTTTTGGATGAGATATAATATAGTTGGACAATATTGCTCATTCATGCTGTTTGGATAAATCCAGAGTGGATAAACTAGGTAACATTCTAGCCATTTGTTTTGTTTGGTATGTCAGTTTTGTTTACTTCTTTGAATGTTAGAGGGTTGAAAAACACTATAAAGCGCAAGGCACTTTTTTTTATTTTGTAAAGAGCTTAAGGCCAACTTAATTTTGTTACAGGAAACACATTCAGGCATAGAGGAGGAAAAATTTTGGAGACAATAGTGGGGGGATAATATTTGATAGCCATGGTACCAGCTATTCGGCAGGTGTTAAGATACTATTTAACAAATTTACAGGGAAAGTAATTAATCATAGAGGAGACAAAGACGGCCACTGGTTAATAGCAGCTATAGAAATATATGATCAGAAATTTACTATACTTTCTATAATATGGATATAATAACAAAACTAAAAACAGAGATATGTTAGAAAACTTGGGCAGAATGATAACAGATTGGCAAAATGTTCATATGACAGATAAGGTGGTTGTGGGAGGAGATTTTAATATCGCACCGAACTCTTGGTTAGATAGGTTACCACCTAGAGGTCAGCAACCTGAAAACAATGATATCTTACAAGATTTCTGTTCTATCACTAATTCTTTTGATTACTGGAGATTAAATAATCCTACAAAATCAGAATGCACAATGCACACGGATCAGTGCTTCTAATGGAAACCAACAGTCAAGAATAGATTATTGGCTAATCTCACACTCTATAGGTAACAATGTAAAGAAATGTGAGATTATTACTTCTCCGCTTACTGATCACTGTTTAATAAGCTTAACTTTAATAATAATAAAACAAACATGCTCTTCAGACAGTTTATGGAAACTAAATAATAGCCTTTTATCAAATGAAGGGTTTGCAAACAAATAAAAGCCTTTGTCAAAAAAGTAAAAAGGATGGATATGTCAAATAAAGGAAAATGGGAATGGTTTAAATTTGAAACAAAGAGGTTAGCAATTGAAATGGGGAAAGTTATGACAAAAGAGAGAAAATTAAAGCAGAAAGAACTGCTAAAAAGAATCTGCCTACTCTGTGATAAAATTAATAACACGGAGGATGAACTAACAGAGCTAAACTTTCTCCAAAAACAGCTTGACGAAATTTATATAGAAAAAGCAAATGGAGCCTTTGTAAGATCCAGGGCTAAGTGGATTGAAGAAGGCGAAAAGAACTCAACATATTTTTTATGGATTAGAAAAGTCTGGGCAATCCAAAAAGAAAATATGCAAATAAAAAAAATGACACTGTAATAGTAGACCAAAATCAAATAAAGGAGGAAGTTCAACGTTTTTACTCAGACCTATATAGTTCTAATTTCTGTGAGGAGGAATGTAAATCCTTCTTCACTCAGATAAAGAACAATATTAACTCTATTGGAGAGGAAGACAGAAAAAATCTGGAGGATGATTTGAATATTAAAGAAATTCCCCGAAAAAAATGAAAAATGGGAAATCGCCCGGTATTGATGGATTGACCTTGGAATTTCTGAAATTTTTTTGGGAAGATGTTCAAGAATTGTTATTAAGTACATTTAATGAGTGTATAAATGAAGGATGTCTTTAACCCTTCTTCCCAAACCAAAAAAAGATACAACAGACTTAGACAACTGGAGGCCAATTACTCTGTTGTACAATAATTATAAAATATTAGCGCTATTATATGCAGAAAGACTGAAAACGGTAATTGATGAAATAGTAGATGATAATCAGTCTGCGTTTATAAAAGGAAGAAGCATACATAATAATGTGAGATTAGTACTGGATATGCTGAATTATAGGTCTATTTTGGAAATGGACAGCCTCATTTTATTTATAGACTATTTCAAAGCTTTTGATTCTATAGAACATATTTTTTTATTTTTCACCCTAGAATGTTTCGGTTTCAGAAAAAAAAATTTGTTCAGTGATAAAAATGTTCTATACTGATATTAACAGTTATGTTTCCTTAAACCCAGGATTAACAAAAAGAATAAATATAACTTGTGGAATAAGACAAGGATGTCCAATCAGCCCCAAACTGTTTATCTTATTGTAAGGAAATTTGGCTGGCTCAGCCATATTTGTAAAGAAAATATTGACTGGCTCAGTTATATTGTAAGGAGAAACTGTCTTTACTCAGTTATATTGTAAGGAGAAACTGTCTTTACTCAGTTATATTGTTAAGAAGACTCAAAGGTTGTTTTCATCGATAAACTGACGATAATATCTGTGTGTCTGTGTTTCAGTTCAATGAGGAAACCAGTTTGACAATTAAAAGTTTTAATTCTTCAAATTAAACTAATGATTTTGAAATTGACAAACAGGAAATAACAATCAACATTGGCAACTTTGTGGGACAATCTTTAACAGTTGATATGCTGTTCTTGCTCAAATAGACCTTCTGTCGGTGAATGAAGATTGAGAGTGATATGAGGTGAGATGGATGCGTGTGTGCATCTGATTTTGCTTCAGGAAGAAACAGGTGTCTGAGTGAAAAGTGATGGTTTGAATAAACTTAGGTTTAGTTGGAAAAGATGGATCAAAACGCTATCTGTCGTGTTTTGCCTCACCGAAAATCGGACCCTCTGTTGGACCCGGGACGTCACCTTAGGATGTTTCATCCAGGGCACCTTGGCTGGCAAAGAAGACAAAGATGCGCCGCGAACCGGTCCAGAGTTGCCCTCGGTACACGTTGATGGTAAAGCGTTTTGTCGATGCGCTTTCTTAAGTTAATTCACTCAGAAATCAAAAGACTCGGTAATGAGTCTGCGTTAGAAGTCGCGATTCAGCTATTCTGCCTGGCTTGGCAGGAACAGCGTGAGAGAGAGGGGGGGGGGGGGGGGGGGGGGAGAAACGAGCCAACCGGGTCCCCCCTTTCAGCGGTTGTTCACACGTCCTCTCTCTTTCGTTGTCAAGTACGAACTGCAATCATAAGACTGAAACTTACCAAAAGCCTTTCTCTTCTCAAAGCAAACGTGTGCGTCAGCAAATGTGTTTTGGAGTTTAACTGTGAGAATCTGTGTGTGGGTGTGTGTGCTTGAGTGTGTGTGAAGGTCAGCAACAAACACTCTCAACATTATCTAATTATGGATTCATTAAATCTCTTATAATTACCCCAAAGCATAATAGTCGTTCATTTGATTAAAACACATTTATAATGAGCAAATTGATGATTAAACTTTTAACATTCAAAACAAGAAAAGGAAGTTTAAACTTTATGTTTTGACTTGTTATGACTACTTGTCCATGAGAACTCCTTCTTCTGGTACCGCAGGTGGCAGATGTTATGGTTTCCTCCCAGACTCGCTGGCGTTCAGGTCTTAATCTGTGGGTGAAAGTTCTCAATGACCCAGCTTTGACCCAGCTGAGTCCAACACCACCTTTGTGACAGAAAACCCATATTTCCTCACGTTACATTATGTACACAACTATTAGCATATCTAGTAATAAATCATCCAAATTTTCATGGTATAAATTTTTTTGATTATGAATTTCGTTTAAGTCAGTTTGCAGATGACACTGTTTTTTTCTAAAGGATAAATCTATGGTTAACAAAGCATTACAAATTATTTCAATTTTTTCCAAAGCATCAGGTCTTCGTCTGAACACAAAAAAATGTGAGTTACTTTCACTGTATGAATGCACAGATAATGAGATAATGTCAATTCCTGTTAAAAAAAGAAATAAAATATCTAGGAGTTAAGATAGTTGCAGATGAAAAACAAAGAGAAGAAATCAATATGAAAGAAAAAACTGATCGAATACAAAAAACTCTGAACCAATGGCTTAGCAGAGATCTTTCTATTTTTGAGCGAAATTTATTGTCCAAGTCTGAGGGTATTTCCCAATTGATCTATCCATGTCAATCCCTTTATATCGCTCCAAAAACAGTGAAAAATATTAACGCTATTATATACAAATTTATATGGAGAAATAAAACCCATTATATAAAAAGATCCCAGTTAGTCAAAGAACATAAAAATGGAGGTATGAAATCTGTGGATTTTGAAGCAATGCTGGGAACATTTAAAACAAAGTGGATGAAAGAATTTCTATTAAAGACAATTTGGTTTCATATTCCAAAAAATTTCTTCAAGAAGTTTGGGGCGCAAAACTTTCTTTTGAAATGTGACTTTGAAATCACTAAATTGCCTTTTAAATTATCTGAATTTCTCAAACAAGTATTGCATTATTGGAAGATGGTATTTACTAGGGATGAGCCGGATACTCAAACGAGTATCCGGTACAGATAAAGCATTTTTGTCGAATACGAGCATGAAACGAGTAAAACGAGTCAATATCTGTAATCGTGCTGAAGGAAAATCCTCATTGGGTAACTGACCGTCTTCACGCTCTGTGATTGGCCAGTCACATAGAGTGCCCACCCCTCCCTACACACAAAACTGCAGCCGGCCGGGAGCGCAGTCCATCCGGCTCATCCACGCGCACACACAGACAGTAACGGATCTTTCTGTGATTGCTTCACTGTTTCTCACGTTTCTTCAGTTTTCCCTAGGTTTTCTTCAGCTCGCCTCTTTTTCGGTTGAATATTTAAAGTTACTTTTTTCGTAACTTACATGGTGCATTTGACAAGACAGAGCTGACGTGCTGTTGTCACTACCTCCGCTCCGGTCAGGTTTTTTATTTTTTTGATCTCTCTCTCTCTCTCTCTCTCTCTCTCTCTCTCTCTCTCTCTCTCTCTCTCTCTCTCTCTCACACACACACACACACACACACACACACACACACACACACACACACACACACACACACACACACACACATTAATCAACATTGTTTTGTTAACTTTGTGTGGGGCAAAATGCCAAGAACGTTAAGAAAAAAAATCAGTTTAATCAAATTAAAATAAAAAAAAAAATATAAAGTTGTGTCTGGTTCTAGCATTTCATATTTCCTAGTTCCTACTGCATGAGTTCAGATGTATTAATCCATGCACTCAAATATTAATGTTCTGATTTTATTGAAAAACTTGTTCTGTAATAGTTCCTTTACTATTGTGATCAAAAATATTTAATCTGAATTCTGAGGCTGCTCTGTAAATAGTTTTCAAATAAACAATAACACATAGCAACTTCTGATGAATCCATATCAATTTCAGACTTAAAATAATCCATTGATGTAAACCACGCCCACTTCCGGGTAAACCACGCCCACTTCCGGGTTATGCCACGCCCATTCCGAGTACAGATACAGGCTGTGTCTCAATTCAGGGTCTGCATCCTACGTCGGCCGGATTCGTCGGCCGGTTACGTCAGCGCCGTGACTCGGCCTGTCCCAATTCGAAGACTCCTTCAAATGCGGTCGACGAGTCCGGCCTTCTTTTCGCCTGAATGAAGGATGGGTCCGGTGTATCCTTCAATAGGTAGCATTTCCCTAGATGCCTTGTGGGCCGGCCGGCAGAAAAACTTAAAAACAATGGCGGACAGCGAAGCGGGAGCTGTTGGAGAGGATTGCGCATATAAATGTAAGTATAAACTTGAAAACTGTTAGGTTAAGGACTTTTTGTGACACATGAACGCTATTTTAGTTTGAAATGTTACAGTAAAAGTGCTTGTATTGCGGTCTCGGCTCATATGTTCGGCCGCTCGGTGTCGTACTTCTCCCGCTACGTTTCCCCCCTGATTTTAATAGAAGTTTGTATTTTAGGGACAAAAGAGAAAACCAGGGAATTTATTAAGCTTAGGGCGGAGATGGACCACATGATCACTGGAGCAACGTATTCGGCGGCTGTGGCATGGAGGTACAATAACAACTCATATTTTAAAAACTGGTTTCAGTTTTTTTTTCTGCGAAAACATGAAAGGAATAACCCGTTGTCCTCTTTTCTCTTCCTGTTTCTTTTCTTACATGTTTGTTAAAACTATTCTGGAGAAAATGGGCATCCAGGGGAAGGTGACAGCGATGACCAGCTTCTGGAGCTGATCAGGGAGGCAGAGCAGCAGAGGGCACAGGAGAGAAGGGAGAACTTTGACAGCTTTTTACTTTGCTAGAAAAAAAATGGTTAATAAAGATTAAACATGTACATATAAAAGAAATATCTAAATAAAATCAGTTCTGCATTAAACTCTTGAATTTTATTTTTGTTTACAAATGAGAATTGTTTACTAGAGGGTATACGCTGGGTCTTGAAAAGTCTTAAAAGGTGATGATCGGTTTTGGTCAAGACCCTTAGAAAGTATTAAAAACTATTATCACATCTTTGCTCAGGCTCAGCTTGTCGAAAGTATTTTCTCTGAATTTGCTCTCCAACAGTCAAGAAAATGATTAAAGATCTAAATAAAACTTCTAGCTCCATCGTTTAAAGTTCTTTCTCCCTTCTGCTCAGCGGTTCCACGGTTGCTAGGCGACGGAACGTTCGCCGAGGGAGGGGCAGGAATTCATGAAGGCTAGGCCTGTCCAAATTCACAGCCGTTAACATCCGGTCTACCCGGCCGACGGAGGACCCAGCCCACGTCGGCCGAGTAGGCTGGGTCCTTCGAAGGATGCAGACCCTGAATTGAGACACAGCCACAGATACAGATAATTTAGTTGGTTGAACAGATACAGATACAGATAGTGGTGTACTTGCTCATCCCTAGTATTTACCCATAATTTTACTCCTCATTTTGCCACCTTGTGGAATAATCGAGTAATTGTTTCAAACAGAAAGTCTTTGTTTAACCAACAGTGGTTTGATCAAGGAAATATCTTTGTACACGATATTATGGATAAAGATGGTGAAATACTACAGCTACAGAATTTATATACAAATTTAATAACATTCAATGTTCTCTTCAGGAATATGAGAAAATATGTAAGGCTATACCAGTGACTTTGATACAAATGATAAAAAACACAATTCTCTTTGTATTATTCTCTCTGGATACCAAGCTTATTATTAAATGCACACACATCGAACTCTGTCCCAATTCCACTTTATTTCGTCATCTAACCTTTTAACTTCTTCCTTGTTGGTTCTCTCCTCACTTCAACAACACAGCGCCATCTAGTGGCTGGGCGAACAATAGGTCAACATGTTACATCCCCCTTCTTAAAAAAACAACAACAACAAAGCAACTCAGGCCTGTGAAATTTTGTTTTTCAGGCAACTGAAATTACGGGAATAAACATCCTGAGTAACATCCATTAATAACATAGCATTCAACTCAATTCAATACTGGCTATATCATTACCATAATGAACAGATGCATTTAGTGACATCATTGAAACAATAAACATGTGAACAGTTCTTTTTTTTTCTTCTTTTTTTAGGGCAGCGATCCGCCTGCACCCTTTACAATATTACAGATCCAAGACCTGTCATGGTTTAGTAACACGCCAATATCGAGTCGTGTATCCGGGTGTTGTAATGTCTTTATCAGGGGGCTCCGCCGGCGGGGGCTGAGAAACCACAGCGCTGTCATTGCTGTTGACCGTTGGTTGAATGGACTGCTCACCTCCTACACTGTCTCTGCTTTTGCGGAGATGTTGGCGGTTACGGCGATAAACTTGTCCTGTATCTGTGGTTATGTTGTAGCTTCTGGACGTGTCGGCACAACTTTCGACCACAGCTGATTTCCAGGAACCATCTTGTTGCTGGAACCGGACAGGTGCGCCAGGACATAGTTGAGGCAGAGGTTGGGCTGCTCTGTTGAAATAAGTTTGCTGGCGCTGCTGGCAGACTTCTCTCCTCTCACGCACTGTTTGCTGACAAACTACTTGGGGTTCCAGCTGTTTTGGTGTTGCAGGGAGGATGGAGCAGAGTCTCCGGCTCATGAGAAGTTGTGCAGGCGACTTTAAATTGTCCATAGGGGTGTTCTGGTATTCTAATAGGCTCAAGTAGGGATCCTTATGTTCAGCTTTGGCCTTGTCCAGTAGTTTTTTTGCTGTCTGGACAGTCTTTTTGGCTAGGCCGTTGCTCTGTGGGTAATGGGGGCTAGTAGTGCTGTGGGTGAAACTCCATGACTTTGCGAACTGTTGGAACTTACTTGAAGCATAGCACGGGCCATTATCACTAATCACTGTCACTGGAATACCGTGCCTGGCCATGGCTGACTTTAGTTTGTGGATCACTGCTTCTTCAGTGCAGCTGTGCAGTCTTTCCTATTCGAAGAATCTACTGCAGTAATCGACGATGATGATGTAGTCTTCCGAGTTCCAAGTGAACAGATCGGTGGCTATAACCTGCCATGGTCGTTCTGGTATCGCATGTGACAGCAGGGGTTCCTTGGGGTTAGTAGCTTGTCTCTCCTGGCATGTGCTGCATGCTCCAACTGCTTCCTCAATCTGCTTTCCCATGCCTGGCCAAAAAAGAAGGTCTCTGGCTCTGTTTTTACTTTTTTCTATTCCCATATGGCTGGAATGTATCTGATCAATCATGTCCTTTCTGAGCCTTGTGTCTGATCCACGTGTCATAAATAGAAGACTAAACTTCTCGTTTGGGCGTGGCGAGGACGCTCCTCAGCGTGCAACTCGGGTAGCTGCCGGACTGAAGTGGTTTTGATTGCTAGTTTTTTGGTTTTGATTGCTAGTTTTTCATGGGGTGTGATTGGTGTGTCAACCACCTATAAACATGTGGATGCTTAAATGGGCCACTTTGTGGCTGCTTGGTGGACTCTACTTTGTACTTGGCGTCTGTCAAGAGCCTGGAGACGAAGGAACCTCACATTGGCAAGGAGCCCTCCCACGGATCACCTTCAGCCAAGAGGCACTCATGAGACTTCGACCGCTTGGGAGGGGCTTTGCACTGAAGCCACCGAGTATTCCCGAGGAGCTCCGCGGCCTGGTGATAAAGACGAGACGCCGGAAAAGGGGCAGGAGGGGGGAATACATCGGAGGCTTAAACGCATGAGTCTACAGGATCGGCGCAGGCTGCCAGCTCTCCTGTCTATCCTGCTCGGAAATGCTCAGTCGATCAGAAACAAGCTGGTCGAGTTGGACGCCTGGATCACGACAAGGCAGGAGATTAAAAACACCTGCCTCCTTGTCTTCACCGAATCCTGGCTCAGCGAGTCGGACTGGGAAGAAGACCTGATGCTTCCAGGATTTGGAGCGCCGTTGAGGCTGGATCGAGACAAGGGGGAAACTGATAAACAGCGCGGTGGTGGTGTCTGTTGCTACGTCAATAAAAGGTACTGTAAAACTATTGTTGTCCGAGAAAGGATATGTACCCCAGACATTGAACTGTTTTCGATATCCCTTCGGCCTTTTTATCTGCCGCGTGAGTTCCAGCAGCTGTTTTTTATAGTTGTTTACATCCATCCGCGAGCTAACGCTGTTACTGCGGCACAGCTGATAAATGACGTCACGCACCGCCTCGACACCATCTGCCCAGAGGCTCCGAAGTTTATTCTGGGAGACTTTTAACCACTGTCGTCTGGAGGAAACTTTAAAAACCTATGAACAGTACATTACCTGTACTACAACACTCAGGAATACGACCCTGGATCTGTGTTTTGGTTCATTGAGTGGCGCATATAAATCACTGTCACTTCCTCCTCTGGGATCTTCCTATCATAACTGTGTGCATCTTATACCCCGCTATATTCCTGCGTTCAAGAGGCTACCACGGGAGGTGAAATCAGTGAAGTGCTGGTCAGAGGATAACATTTCAGCACTCCAAGCGTGTTTTGAGTGTACTGATTGGGACTGCTTCTTTAACTCATCTGGGGATATAAACGAGTTGTGCGACACAGTCTCATCTTATATTACTTTCTGTGTGGACTCTTTGGTTCACTCAAAGACTGTTGTTATTTATCCAAATAATAGGCCATGGGTAAACAAAGAGCTTAAATCAATCATCAACGAAAAGAAAGTGGTTTATTCCTCTGGTGGCAACCACCTTGAGAAAAAAGCAATATCTAGAGAAGTACGAGATGAGATCAGGAAAGCTAAACTAAAATACAAGGACAAAATAGAAGAAATGTATAGCGGTGGTGACCTTAAGGCAGCCTGGAAGGGTATCAAATGTATGGCTTCTTGTAATCACCAAAAAGAGGATAAGAAACCTATCAATGTAAAAGGAGTGCCTGACTCTGTCCTGCCAGATGTTTTTAATTCATTTTTTAGTCGGTTTGAGAGGGGGGACCTTGTTGGAAAGGTTGGGGTCTGCAAGGAAGCCCTCAAACCTAGTGAGGGATTTGTAATTTCACTAGACCAGGTCACCATCTTACTTAAAAAGGTAAAGGTGGGGAAAGCAAGGGGCCCCAACGCCATCAGTGGGCGTACCCTGCATCACTGTGCCAACCAGTTGAGAGGTGTTTTTAGCAGATTGTTTCAAACATGTGTGGATGTGGGTCAGATTCCATCTTTGTGGAAAACTTCAACTATAATCCCAATCCCTAAATCAAGTACTTCAAAGGAACTGTCTGACTTTAGACCAGTAGCACTCACATCACTTGTGATGAAAACTTTTGAAAAAATTCTAAAATCTGAAATTTTATCTCTGACAGAGGGGAGACTTGACCCACTTCAATTTGCCTACCAGCAAAATAAGGGGGTAGAAGATGCAGTGCTTTGTGTATTGAACATGGTCTACAGGCACCTTGATAAAACGGGGACTTGTGTAAGGCTCTTGTTTGCAGACTTTTCTTCAGCCTTTAACAAGATGCAGCCCCACATCCTGATTGAAAGACTTGCCAATGTTTTTAATTTGCCCGATCAGCTTCTCTTACTGATTTTGAACTTTCTTACGGGGAGGACCCAGCGGGTGTTGGTTAATGGTCAGATTTCCCTCCCATTAATGTCCAGCACCGGATCTCCTCAGGGATGCGTTCTGTCCCCCCTGTTGTTTATCCTGTACACAGACAGCTGCAGGGTCACTCAGAACAACAGGTTCTTGGTTAAGTTTTCGGACGACACTGTTTTGATGTCCTTACTTTCGGGATCTGAAATAAACCATGGTCCCGCGCTGTCAGATTTTGTAGAATGGTGTGACAGTAACTACCTGGACCTGAACGTCAAAAAAACCAAGGATATGATTATTGATTTTAGACGCTCCGCACCACCCCACCTTGGTAGTAGCATCATCCACGGTGAAGTGGTGGAGGTGGTTGAGGAGTACAGATACCTTGGTTCTTGGATTGACAACAAGCTGCGGTTTGTCACAAACATGGACTCCATTTTTAAACGAGCTTAGCAGATAATCTATCTTTTAAGGAAATTGAACTATTTTAACGTGAATAAAAGGATTCTCTGCAACTTTTATAGCTGTTTTATAGAAAGCATTTTAACATTTTCATTTGTTTGTTGGTACAAAGCCTTGTCCATGAAGGACAAAAAGAAGCTACAGAGCATTGTAAAAATCTGCTCCAAAATTATTGGCGCCAAACAAAGAGACTTACAGTCTCTTTGGGAGGAGAGGGCGCGAATAAAGGCTAAATGTATCCTTGGTCAGCCCCTCCATGCTCTGCACTCTGAGTTCTCTCCTATGACCTCAGGACGTCGTTATTATGTACCTTCTCGAAAAACAAAACCGCTTTGCCAACTCCTTTGTTCCATCAGCTATTGAACTGCTTAACTCTGAGCCGGGAAGGGTGGCGAAAAAACAGCGAAGTATCATCGGCTTTAAGCATGTGCCATTTTTGGAGGGCTGCTGCTCATCCTCTACCCTTCATTTAGGATGTGTTCGACATGTTGGTAGTGACACACATTGTGTGATTGTGTGATTGTATAAATGGATTGTTTGCTTGGTTGATTTTATGAGCGAGTTATTCTGTGTGGTAAGCTACAAATTGATTGCCCCATGGGGACCAATAAAGTTTTCTGATTCTGATTCTGATTGTTGGGATGATCATTTTCTCTCCTTTAAACATGATCCCGTCCATCAGTGAGATCTCATCCCTGTGGTTCCAAAACTCCTGGATTTCAGGCGGACATTGAGGTCTTTTATCCGGCCATCCACTCAATGTGGTCCTTCTCAGAGCGCTGAGCTGAGGATCCTGGGCTGTTGCGTTTCTTATTTCTGAGAGTCTCTGATCACTGACAGGCATGTTGCTGAGGACTGTGTGGATCTGCGCATCCATCCCGTCACAGAGTGATTTATCATGGAACTCTATGGATTTCCGGGAGAGCGTGTCAGCTACCGGAATGTCTTTCCCCGGCTTGTGGATGATGCTGATGTTGTACTTTTGCTGTTGTAGTATCATCCTCTGTAGTCGTGGTGGTGCTGCTGCTAGTGGTTTTTTGAGTATGGACTCTAGTGGCTTGTGGTCCGATTCAATGGTCACGTGTCGACCGTACATGTACTCGTGGAACCGCTTGCAGCCAAAGAGAACAGCATACAGCTCTTTTTCTATTTGGGCATAGTTCCGCTCAGTGCTGTTAAGTGACTTAGATGCGTAGGCAACTGGCCTGCCATCCTGCAGCATCACAGCACCAAGGCCACTTTGGGATGCGTCAACCTGGAGTCGTAGCACTTTCTTGGGGTTGAAGAAGGAGAGGACTGGGCCTGGTTCTCCAGTGATCAGCTCCTTCATTTGTTGGAAGGATCTGTCATGGTTCTTGTCCCATACAAACTCACTGTCCTGCTTTAACAGCTGGCGGAGTGGCGTGTTTATCTCTGACAGGTGTGGGACAAATCTTGCTAAATAATTAACCATCCCCAGCACTGTTTCCAGTTCTGCCCTGTTCTGTGGGGTGCCATGTCTTGGATTGCTTTTACTTTTTGTGGATCTGGTTTTAGTCCTTCGTGTGACAATGTGTGACCGAAGTAACTGACCTCTTTGATGCAGATGGTGCACTTGTCGGGGTTCAGTTTTACACCTCTCTCCCTGCTGCGCTCCAGCATGGCCCTCAAGTTATCGTCATGCTCCTGTTTGGTTGCTCCGAAAACCAACACATCGTCCACAATGGCTGCCACGCCCCTCAGGCCCTTGTAGGTCTCATCCACGCATCGTTGGAACTCATCCTGGGCTGAGATTATGCCAAAAGGCAGCCTGAGGAAGCGGTACCTGCCAAACACAGATTAAATGTGGTTAACAGAGATGATGCGTGGCTTAGCTTAATGGCCCAGTAGCCCGATCTGGCGTCCAAAACACTGAAATACTTGGCCCCAGCAAGTTTTGTGGTGACATCCTCCAAGGTGGGTAGAGGGTAATGGGGTCTTTGTATAGCCTTGTTGAGGGGTCTGGGGTCCAGACATACTCAGAGTCTGCCTGTTTTGGGTTTTTCCACAACAACAAGTGCATTCACCCAGTCCGTAGGATCTGTCACCTTGCATATGATTTGATTCCTTTCCATGTTGTCAAGCTCGTTTTTGAGTCGGGCTCGCAGAGCGATGGGAATTCGACGAGGTGGGCTGACTGTGGGTGCGACTTCTGGGTTTACATGGAAACTGCATTCACCAGGAAATTCTCCTATCCCTTTGAACAGGTCAGCATACTCGTCTAGTATTGCCTGCGAACTGTTGGTTGTCTTGTCTCTTTCCTCCGTCACTGCCATCATGATCCTGACCAGATTTAGGTCACGGCAAGCTTTTATTGTTAATACAGGTGGGGTGCTTGTGTTGACAACGTGGAATTCCAACATTCGAGTTTTGTCTTTGTGTTTGCATTTTAGCTGGCATTTTCCTTCCACACTGAGTGAGTGTCCCCCATAATCTGTGAGCTTGTGTGTGACAGGCTTCAGTGTCACATGTGGGAAGAGCGTCTGGAACATGTTGGCTGGAATTGTGTTTTCTTGTGCCCCAGTGTCGACTTTGAACCTCACTGTCTGTGGGGGAGAACCAAGTTGCATGTCAACATATGCTTGCTCATCGTTTCTTCCTTCATTTTCTATTGTGATGCTATCAATGTAGAAACAGTCTTGCTCCTCGTCTGTGTACTCATTTGTCACTTCTACACACTTAAAACTGCTGGGTTAAAAAATAACCCAATTTGGGTTGTTTTGTTACCCAGGTGCTGGGTCAAAAAGGGACTGACCCAGTGCTGGGTTATTTTAACCAAACAGGGTTGGGTTATGAGTTTGACCGAGCTTATTGGGTTATGCTTTCTACCCAATCAATGGGTTAAAATGACCCAACTGTATAGTTAGGACTACCCAAAATTGGGTTAAAAATAAAACCCAACTTCTGGGTTATTAAATTACTAAAGCTTGGGTTAAAATGACCCAATTCTATAGTAAATACAATACAATAAATACAATACAAACTGAATAATTCAATAAAACAAAATGAACATGTCTCAGTCAAATCTTTATCACAAAAATTATGTCAATTTTCAAAATACATACATAACAAATAAAGTTGCATTTTCTACTTTCTCTAAACATTCATTCATATTCAAACTTGTTTTGTAAATGACTACTAATTGCATTTTTTTATGATAAATATTAAACATTTTGTAATTTGTGATGTCTTAAACATTTTAAACAAATTTAATGGAATAACTGTAGTGAAGTAAATGTCCATCAGCTCCCAACACTCACCTTAATGCTCTAGTCAGCAGAACATCAACATTACATCATAGCAACACGAGCCCTCAGAGCTTCACCGCATTTGATTCATGATGCAAAGATAAATGTTTGAATAAACCCCAAAATCTGTGCACGTGGTTTTGGATAGTTGACGTCAACACAAAAAATGTTTAAGAACAGATGGGTATTCCAGTTCCATTGATGATCAAAAATTCTTGGGAACATCGATGGTCTTCTGCAGCCATAAGGACATGTGGTGCTCCACTGTGGTCCCATTCAGGTTCTTCACCAAACTGGTTCCAGTCTAAGTTGAGGGGGATAGAGGAAATAAAGAACAGATTTAGGTATAAAGGTTATGATTTCACAAACAGCTGTTGAAACATATTTGGAGTGGGCTGTGAATGATAACTGAAGTAAAAAATAACAGAACTTACAGGTTGGATGTCAGTGAAGGCCTGCTGAACCACTGCTTGGTCGGAACGCTCTCCTTCAACTTGTATGGTGCAGTTTGGAGAAGCACTGGCAGCAACAACAAAGTCACATCCACCCATTTGTCTGTAAAATTGAAATGTGTTACATTATTCACATGACTGTAGCATAAAGGCCCTCTGCTGTTAGCGGGGATGCTACCACTGGTATAAAATAGCCAGAAGGCCTAACGTCCCACAGTAGAGCCTCACTATGCCAGGGAGTGTGGACAGAAGATCACAACATTTTCCAGAGCACTTGTGCTGTGGATTCTGTGTTCCATTCTATCTAATATATATATATATATATATATATATATATATATATATATATATATATATATATATATATATATATATATATATCGATGCTAGGAAGCTAAGTAGCCAGCTACCTAATCTAAACTATGAGTCGGTTGTCTTGAACAGACAGGCTAAAAATCTGTTACTTTATCAACTACATGTCCAGTTTTAATTAAATTAATCTTTAAACTCTTTATTAGTAACGTCTTACCTTGTTTTAAATCCTTGCTGGTGTGAAGCTCCATTAATGTCCGTGTCATCCTCTGGTTTAAAATGGTGAAGCGGGCTCAGACAAGGGGGAGGATCTTACTGTTTCTCGCCTTTTTTAACCCAATACGTTGGGTCAGAATTTTTAACCCAATGATGTGTTAAATTGACCCAACCTCTAAAAATTCAGCCTTAACCCAGCAGTTGGGTTAGAGAAATAACCCAGCATTTTTAAGAGAGTGTGTTCTCTCTCACAAAGTGTACTGATTTGAGGTGGGGTTTTGCCTGCAAAGGGAGTTTTGACCTGCACGCTCTTGCAAAATGGTTCATTTTCTTGCATTTTGCACATTGCTTTCCTTTTGCTGGGCAGATGTCTTTATTATTGTGTTGTCCAGCACAATAGTTGCACATTTTCAGTATTACTTTAGCGTGTTCCTTTGGTTTCACGCTTCTTGTTTGATGTTCTTGTCTGTGTGGATTCCTGCCGATAGCATGCACCGTTTCCTGGCCCCTCGAGTGGCCCATATATTTTAGCTGCTGCTTTGCTAGCTCGTGTGATCGTGCTATATCTATAGCTTTCTCAAGCGTGAGCTCTGCACCTTGGCTGAGTAGCTTTTCTCGGACGTGTGGCGTGTTAGTGGCGAATACGATGCGGTCCCTGACCATTTCATCTGCATTTGGGTACCCACAGTCTTTAGCAAGCAGTTTCATTTCTGTAATAAACTGTTCAAACGCCTCATTTTCACCCTGCATCTTTTCATGGAACTTATATCTGGCGTAGATTGGGTTCGCTTTCGGTGTGATGTAATCGGTGTACTTATCGTAGTACGTCTGAAGCTTTTTGGAGTCATCTGCGGTGAGCGTCCACGTGTTGTAGACGTCCTGTCCTTTCTCACTGACCCATAGAAGAAGGTAGCTGCATTTGTCTGCCTCCTCTTTCTCCCGAAGAGGACCAGCGAACATTAGCTCGGCGTGCTGCTTGAAACGCCACCATGCCTCGGGCAGGTTGCTAGAGTCCCAATCCATGCGCGGTGTGGGAACGCCGTAAGCCTCCATGTCTGCGCTGTCTGACGGCGAGGGGTTGCGTATAAAACCGCTACTCTGACACCATGTATTATTCTCTCTGGATACCAAGCTTATTATTAAATGCACACACACCGAACTCTGTCCCAATTCCACTTTATTTCGTCATCTAACATTTTAACTTCTTCCTTGTTGGTTCTCTCCTCACTTCAACAACACAGTGCCATCTAGTGGCTGGGCGAACAATAGGTCAACATGTTACACTCTTCTCTAATGTTCAAATAAAACTTCCTAATTTATTAATAGGAGAAATGAACATCACATAAAGAAAATGTGAAAATAAATTTTTAAATGGAGCCTTTAAAAAACATATCTATCATGATTATGATAGAAAGATTAAAATAAAAATACTAGGAAATCCACTAATTGAAGAAAAACAATTAAAATTTATAAAATGGCCTATAATGCCCAAAATAAAAGAAATGCAGTTTAAAATTCTTGACAACTACTATCCATCAGCAGAGACACTGAGGAAGAAGTTGACCCTTGTGAATTCTGTCAGGAAAGCCCTGAAGGAACAGAACACTTATTTTTCAGCTGTCATATAAGTAAGAGGTTTTGGGAAGAAGTCCATTGTTGGTTAAGAAATAAAATAAGAGAACTTGATCGTTTTACAAATGAAGATATTCTTATTTACAATTCTAAATTAAATGGGAATAATTCATTGTTAATTAACATTATTATTATTATTATTATTATTATGGGTAAATACCACATCCACAAAAGCAAATGGAAAAAACAACTGCCAAACATGAACTGTTTCACAAAT
The DNA here is from genome assembly GCF_043380555.1 of Nothobranchius furzeri. Classification (NCBI taxonomy): domain Eukaryota; kingdom Metazoa; phylum Chordata; class Actinopteri; order Cyprinodontiformes; family Nothobranchiidae; genus Nothobranchius; species Nothobranchius furzeri. The sequence continues at coordinate 25,443,351 of NC_091741.1, read as the reverse complement.
GAATTCCATATGTTCTTATCCACTTTGACTCGGATAAAAAATTCAAATGCAACTGCAAAAGCCATTTGTCATGCTGCAGAAAAATGTTTAATCTTGCAACAATGTTTTTCCTTTGTGATATAAGTGCCTCTTTTTTAAGTTTCTTATTTGTTTTTCTTTTATTGTTCCTAAGGATGCCTTGTATGTTTCCATTATGTGTTGTTGTCTCACGAGAAATTGTAATAAGCATTTGATTATAATAAAAAAAACAAAAAAAAAACAGCGAACATGTCGCTACCCGATCCGTACCGGAAACCCGATCATTACCACGCATGCGCGAAAGGCGTCTACCTCCGCTCGAAGCCATTTACGATAGTTACGGGTCAGAGTATCTGTTAAGATGTTAAAAATAATGTCTATTAAAATGTTTACAATATTGAAACATTTCAATATAATGTAGATAAAAAAGAAAAAAAAAAGAAAACGTCGGACCATACAAATCGAGAAGGGTCTGGCTGTGGCCACCGTGCAAGAGCATCTGGCTGCAGCCGCTGTGGAGCTCCACAGTAACCGGAAACACGTGACCTCCACAGTAGCCGGAAACATTTGACCTCCACAGTAGCCGGAAACATGTGACCTCCACAGTAACCAGAAACACGTAACTTCAGTTAAATCGACTTTGACAGCGAAAACTAAATAGCGATTTTGTTACTATTGATGCTGCTGAGAAATAAAAGGCTTCTGTGTGAAATGTATGGTTGTAGTTGTGTGTCTTATTTTGAAAGAACTATTTACGCGTTACCATAGCAATCAGAGAGCATTAAGAAGCGTGCCTGTCTGAGAAAAGTGTATAAAGCATGTAGTGAGGGGTTTTACAGTCTTATCATCTATAATAATTGTAAAAAATAAAGCTGGCTACTTCATGGATTTCACTAGCCTGGCAAGCCAGACTAAGTAAATGGATTATTTAGTCTGGCCATGCTCCATTGACGGCTCTCGGTTGTGGGGCGGGTTCTACCGTTGTCTTTCAAATGATCTCCGCATTGCACTGGACAATGAATGTGACATACTCTTGTTTCACTCTGTTGAATCATCCCACCCACCAGGCATATAGAGTGCCCTGATTGGCCCACAAAGCGGATAAAGCTCTGTGATTTGTTCACTAAGCAGATAGAGCACTAAGATTGGCCCACCATTATGGACCAATCACAGCTCTTTATGTGTTTGAAACCCCTCTAGAGAGCTGTGATTGGCTAGCCAGAGTCCTGGTAGGAGCTGCTGAGGTTCCAATGGAGCGTGCCTAGACCATTCTTTGCAAAGCAAGAATTTGGTCTAGTTCACTAGGCTAGGATTTCACCTACCGCGGGTTATTTTTAGAACTTAACTCCTGCGATAAATGAGGGACTAGTGTATTATTAAAAGTAGAGTCTGGGACATCTAATTGATTAACATCTACATTGATTATTATGCACTATTATTTTTGTTCAACGGTGATAAAGTCCTAATGTCTTCATGAAAGTTCCTTTTTTTTCCCCATCTGAGCATCGGGGAAAAGGCTGTCTTGCAATTGTTGAGGTCACTAGTGTGTGCCCCATTTCTTCCAGGATCACTCTCTTTATAGGTTTTAATGGACTCCTAGTTCTGTGAAGTGGTTCCATGGTACAAAGGCATTGTATTCCAAGATCTGGGAGACTGTAGAAATGATGTCCTTCCTACCATCTTTCCAGAAAAATAAGTGATCTGGAAGCTGTTATGCTTGCTTACAGCAGCAGCACATTCTGCACCTGCATAAACTCCAGGACACATTTACTAACAGTGTTTGTTGCTGTATATGCTGCAGCTTTGAATTTTTTAATAATATATATTTTGTTAATATTTTTGCTATGCTGTCTTGTTATGAAGTGTACAAGAGTAAAAGTGTTTTTAGCATGTGCTTCATAGCTAAGTTTGACTGTGAAACTCAAAGCTCAATAGTCTGTATCAACAGAAATTCACTGCAGCCTATGTAATATTTGATGCATCATAATTTATTCTACTCTATCTTGCAAATACATATTTGTGTGGCAATGTCATGCATTACACACACAACTATTAGATCCTTAAGATCAAACCCGTGTCATTATTTTGGTCCACTGCAGTGCAGCAGTCAAATAAATAAATAAATAAATAAATAAAAAGAATAAGTGAAGTGGCCACAAATGGCCAGGATAGAGCCCAGAGTGCTAATGTTTAAAATGTATACAAATATTATTGATTACAATTCTTTACTGTTAATATCAACAATAAGCTTTTTATTTTGAAATTACAAGTATAAAAATGCTGTTACATTTACATTTAATGCTGTTATACTGTAATCCTTTATTATAAGTATGGACATAGAATCAAGTGAACAACATTTTGAAATAAGTTTAATTGGAATTTTGTACTATACAAAAACAAAACAAAAACAACAATGACATATTAAACAAACAAACAGTCAGTGCCTTCATGTCAAACATAGCACTGACCCTTAGTCCCTGCTCATCAGCACATGCTTTCAAAAAGAGCTCCATGTCCTCAGCAAACTGAAAAACAAAGAGGAACATGTCCCTTGCTTCAGTGTCTTCCAGGGCCGGCTCTGGATAATTTGGTGCCCAAGGCGAGAGTGCCCATTTGCCCCCCCCCCCCCCCCCCCCCCCGCCTCTCACCCAAACCCAAGTCCACACATTGGAAAAAGCAACTCCACAGTTATTCCTTAGTTATGAATTTTTTAATTTAAATATTCACACAGCAATTCTTTAAAGTCCACAGCCTGAGGAATAAATATAAGCTTGAAAGATAAGTTACCTGAGAATATTACAATAGCCAACAACTCAAAATGTTGTGCAAATGTCATGTGGGGGGGGGGAATGCAAAATCAACAACTGTGCAATCAAAAGCAAAACTCAAAAACAGTGTCATCATAAAGAAAGTTCTACTTTCCATTTTGTTCAACTGCTGTGGCCAGTCAGCAGGATCCATGGGGCCAGCTCATACATGTTCACAGACATCTGTTTAAGCTGATGATGGTGTCTCTTCAGGCTGTTGGAGTGGAGCACTGAGTCTGCTGGTGTTGGGTTCTTCTTCTGTGAGAAAATACACACACACACACACACACACACACACACACACACACACACACACACACACACACACACACACACACACACACACACACTTCAGGGCATAAACCTTTATACCCTGAAGATGACTCACTATGTCACAAAAACTAACGTCCATCCTTTTTTACAAATTTACAGCCTAACTGACAATAACATCTTACCCCGGGCCGTCAGCAGCACGTTACTGCAGCAGCACGTCTTGCTCGCGTAAGCTGCTGCTTGGCCCTTCCCACGAGACGCGAAGCAGCAGGGGAGCAGCTGTCACCGACAGAGCACGAAGTCACACGAGTGACTTCGTCAGTAAACACAACAACAAGCAGGAGAAAACTACAACATGGTTTGTGTTTTATGTTCTGTCCGTTTTATAATCGCCAATACGGACCTGAAAAACAAAGGAGACCGCTAGCTAGGTGATAACTTCTCACGGGGCCGCACAGTTAGTAACTTTTTTTTAAAAAGTAAAGCAACCGGAAGGCAGCACGTTCTTTATTCTGAAAATCTCTGTAGCTTCTCTCCATTTCCGCGTCCGATTTCCTGTCTTTCCTTCCCCAAAAATGTCGAACTTGACCCGTTTCAGAGGCGTCGCGCGTAGAAAATAGAACCGGCGCGTAAAGGCCGCGACATGCTGCTCCTGAGACGCGGCCGACTCGCGCTGCTGACGGCTCCGGTGGAAAAGGTTCTGTTGACCATAGTGGTTCCTATCAGCAGCTATGACGTGCTGCTGCAGTAACGTGCTGCTGACGGCTCCCGTGGAAAGCCGCGGTTAAGGAGACAATTTCAGATGTGTATGTTCAGATTATTTAATATTCTCAATGCTAAATCAATGCTGCACTGATTGTGCCAAAAACACGTGTCTGGTGTGGATTTAAATAAATTAATTTTGCATATCGATATATGTGATAAGCCGTTTAATTTGAAAAAGTCCGTTTCTACTGCTGATTACAAATAGCCTAACAAGTAACTCACCTGGTTCTAGATGCTGAGATTGTAGCTCAGTAAATGTGCTGCTGCGTGATGCCTGGATGAAGACGCTGCAGCGTAAACAAGAAAGAGACGGTATAAGATGTCACGCTGTGTTTAGGCAGTTCTCACTCCCCGCCGGGCCCGGCTGCAGCGGGGGAGTCCCCGCCACGGCCGCGGCGGTGCCGCCCGCCCGATGTGTCGGACAAAGTTGAAATTTTGCTACACCCACACCTAACGTTCTTCTGATATACAAATATTAAATTCATATTGTATGCGTACTTAAAACTTGAAACAACGTTCATAAAAGGCTGCAATCAAGCTCCAAAAGCCAGTAAAATCTTACATTCTTCATCATCACAGTGAGACTCAACATTGTCTCACTGCATCTGGACACGACGATTCAAAAGTAAAATGAATGGGTTAAAGTTACAGATACTGTATTGTGTATGTAAACAGCTAGCGAGGGTCCGTCCGTGGACCGTGAGAGGCAGTTAGCTACAATGCTAACGCAAAAAGTTCCTTTGCAAAACTTATAAAGTCTACATACCTCTGCTTTGGGCCCGTTTTTATTCTTCTTCCTTCCTTCGCTTTCGGAATGCTGATCCCGATGGCTTAGGCGTTCTTTTCATCGTAAAATATCAAACGTTTAAACGCGACGACAACAGGATGTCCTTCTACAGTGCCACCCACACACGTGATTTATGGCAACCTTAACGGTCAAATGCATCGGAGCGGTGGCTCAAGCGGGAGCTCGAAATGCAGCCAGATCATTAGAATTTAAATATTGATGTTTTAATTTCATGTCATTTCAAAGGGGAATTTTGAGTATGTAGAGAGTGCATTTCATATAACAAACATGAATTTAATGAACTTTTTTTTTTTTTGCGCCCTATCCATCAGATGGCGCCTGTCGACAAAGCTGGCCCTGGTGTCTTCTTCCTCTGACATGTCCCTTGCTCCAGTGTCTTCTTCCTCTTACATGTCTCTTAAGACCCTCTGCTGGTCCCCTTGATTTACGGACAGATATTTTGGCGTTGTTACGTGTCCACGAAAAAGTGCCTTATTTTGGACAATCCACTGCACAGCAGGACACAGATCTTCAACAACTGCTGGCTGCTGTGTCAGGCAAATGGGGATAAAAACATAGCTATTTCTCTGTTGCAGAACAGTTTTTTAACAGTTATTCAAATGTCACTTACCATGTAATTACACTACTATTTAAAGGAAACATAACATGAAAACCCCACTTTTTTATCCATTAACACAGTGTGTTTCACATTTTAAGTGTCTAAGTGAGCAAAAAGGCTTATATTATTCACTGGAGTTGCTATTGTAGCGTTATGAAGTGTATAATGGTCTGCCCTTAACAACTGCCCCTTCACACAGTACCATCGCCAAGGTCGGACGCTTGGTTCAGTATGTTTACATTCCAGGAGAAGAGACAGAAGAACAGAAGAAGAACACTTTTCATTGATTAATCAAAGTACTTTATTTGTGATAAGCTAATCAAAGCATTTGTTGATCATTAATAATCAGGTGAATGATCTGTGAAATAAAGATGTCATGAGTTATGTGTTTAAATGAATAAACAGGGCTGCACCAGACACACTGATATGCATTACCATGGAAACGCATGACACATTGTTTTCAACCAATCAGAACTTTCGTCTGTAGTAGGGCAGAATCTGGTTTGTTTATGAAAGTGGTCCAATCCGGTTTACTAAGATTCTTAAACAACTGGGAGATATAAAAAGAAGGCAACGCCATTTTAAGTTCAGTTCCACGTAAGTTCCACTTTAAGCAGTTACATGTTAAACTCAGCTCCAGGACATCCGAGTTCCTAAGGATTTCCATCGTCATCATTAAGAAGTGCAGACTGGCCAGATGTACTTCCTACTTTGAGCTGAAATCTGTCAAGCTGGAGATTTTCCGTCGTTTGTACCAACGAGACGGCTTTCCTTCAAAATAAGGGTGAACTTGCTGACGCCTGCCGACTACGACCGGAGTTATCCTCAGACGGACGTTGTGTGCTGCGACCGCTGTTTCAACCAGCTCCAGTACCCATGAAGGTCCGAGGACCTGGCAATTCCTGATCTACACGGGAGACTCCCTACGGTACGTGGTCACGGCACAAAATGGTGGCTCATGTCATCAGCAATCGAAGCCTCGTGGTAGCCTAGTCATAACAACCAGATCCGCTACTCAGCCTAGAGATTCTGAACAAAACACACACACACACACCAACACGAAACATCCAAATCCATATGCATTCATCATTGAGATAGTCCTGGTAGATTGTAAGAATTTATAATTATAGAAATTAAAGATTCTTAAACGATCCCAACTCTCTCTCTCTTTCTTGTCTCTCAGTCAATACAAAGTGTTTAAGTAAACTCCCTGATGATAAAAACAACCTCTTCTGATTGATTACTTAGATTGTATAAATATACAAAATCAGGTAATTAAATTATCTAATTACAGTATATAAATATACAACTTCAAATCACAACACTATTTAGATATTTAATAATTAAGTTTTGGGCATATTTGTCCACCCGTTCAGTTTTTCAAATGATCTATTACATCAGTAATTTATTTCGTCAGGATAACTACCAAATATGGTAATGGCCCTCGGCTAAACACAGAGCCAATCCGCCATTTTTTCTTCTCGCTAAGATTTTTTGTAGTCCTATTGGAAAAATGCAGAACGTCCGGTTATTTTAGCCACACACACAGCTCAAAACTGTTCCTCGTTTTAAGGAAGGGTGGTGTGGCAGTATTTAAACCCAGGAGCTGATGACACTACTGCTAAAAAAACACAGAAGTAGTGTGTGTGTGTGTGTGTGTGTGTGTGTGCGGGCGCGGTTCCTTCGTTCGTTCATGTCTCTGAGGCTAGTAAGTACCGAGGGCTTCATCTATCTAGAAGGAGTCATTTCCACCTGAATGTGGCTGCAACGGGGCACGGCAGCAGAGCGGTAAGCTTCATATCACTCTAAAATGTCGACAATCTTTACTTTAGATTTACGGGCATTAGCAGCACTAAAGCGTTAGCATCCGACTTGCTATCGCTAGCACAGTATGCTAGTAAAGTGAGCACCCAGATTAATGTGGATTTGGCCGATTTTCGTGGAATAAAACGTGATTTCTGATCAACTCCTTCTTTTACACCAGATGCACATCCAATGATTGTAGCAGCAGAGAGCCTGTGTGTTATTCTACGTGAGTGTGATGTAATCTTAGCATCCAGTGAATAAAGTCCCATATCAGCTAAAATGCAGCGTGACAAAGTCGTTAAAGTGCGTCAACACAGTGGATTTAATACAAGTTTTAAAGAACGATCTCTGAGTGAAGTGAGGTTAGTTTTTTGTCTCACTGCAGATATAAAAACTAACTCTGCATCAGTCAGACGCAGCGAAGCTCATCGTCTGTATGAGCGTGAGCATCGGAAAGCTGATAAAATCGGCTGTAAAATAATTAAAACAAAGTAAAAATGTTCCTTTGCTTTTTAGAGTCCACATCCAGAACGCTGGAGCCGTGTTTCACTGACAGGCTGTCAGACTAACGCCCTGATGAGCTCAGCTGGGACAAACTGGTCTGATGTTTAGGTAAGTGAAGATCTGGTTCAAGACCTTGAGATGCTAGTAAAAAATAATTTAGCCAGCTTGCTAATGTTACTTCAATTCAATTCAATTCAAAAATACTTTATTAATCCCAGAGGGAAATTGATTACTTTTCTTCTTCTCTAAGGAACACAGAACGTTCAGATGTTGGAGCTTCACGTCACCTACTGAGGAAGGAGACCCACCAGTAAAGAGACGGTCTGGACCAGACCAAAGTGAGTGATGACACTTGAGCCCAACTCCTCAGCCACCCTCATCGTTAAGCACACCTCACCCCCTGAATCACTCCATCTGATGACAGCAGAGTGATTTATTTGATGTTTTACTTGTTTAGTCTGTTTAGAAATTATTGAATTACATTTTCTGTAATCGACCATCTGATCTGGACGTGTACAGAATAACTTTCCCCAAATTCAGCAGCAGCTGGCCTACAAAAACAGCTGTAGCATGTAGTAAGTCTGTCTGCACTGCTCTCTAATGAGCTTCCTTTCATAAGGAATCATTCGTATAATTTTAGTGTCACTATTTTATTACATTTGCAGGAAAATATGAAGTCACTGCAGCAAAGTGAACTTGTATGTAAACAAAGTAAACCAAAACAACACAAACGTGACTATAAACATGAAAGCTAAAGAAACATCTTTCCTAAGGCTGCTTGTAAACAAAATATGTCATTAAAGTTATTGTCTATCATTGCAGAATATGGCGATGACATCATGGAACTGGTCATTGGAAAAGTTTTCCCTGAACCAACTCCATTTCTAGATGAGGTAGAGAAGATCTGCATCTCACCAACCCTTTGGTCTCAGTATTCAGACAACTGAGGTCTCCCACTGTTATCCAGGACCGGTTTGAAGCCCACATACTGCCCCTCCCTCGTCATCAGGAAACATCAATCCGTGTGCTGAGGACAACAGAAGACGGCAGGAGGACAGGAACTCTGAGACACCACCAGCACCGGGACACAAAGCATCTGTGTGCACAACGCATGTTTAACTACTAAAGCCTGTTTATTATATTGTTCTACTTATTTGCTGTGAGGTTAATACATAGAAAATTTGTATATTAATATAAAAAAATCACTGATTGTATGTTTTCTTTTAGATGTAATGGTCCAAACTCAGCCTTGTAGACATTTATTGCATCCTGTAGGTAAATACACAGAACAGGCTCAGATCCAGGATGACCCAGCATGCTCTTCTTCCATTCTGGCTGTTAGGGATTTTATCAATAACTCAATGCCTACTGATGTTTTCACCTAACGGTATTTATTTAGAATGCTGGTAAGATTTAACTATATTTGTTAGCAAAGCAGACTGATCTTGGGAATTTCACTGCAGCACTGATGTCCACCTCTCTGTACACATTAGAGAGAATTACCACGTTACAGCTAAACACACATTTAATAAAGATATAGCTACACATTGCAGACAATAAAAACAAAGTTGTAAGCATTAGAATTATAATGATCACATTAAAGAACATTTGGAGAAATGTACTTTATTTTTGACTAGAATCTCAAATCTTTAAATTAAAATGTAACTGCTTTTTATCCATTTTCACCCATTAAGACACCCAATATAAAATAAGACTACTTATAAAATTATTTATGATTATATGTATATATAGATATAGATGGATAGAGATCTTAATAAAATATATTATTTTAATGGTGTTTTAATGAGCTGTGTCATTTTTAAAAATTTTTTTTATAGAAATAAATAAGCAAGCAGCATTCCTTGTGTGTGTGTGTGTGTGCGCGCGCGTGCCTGCTCGCTTGTCCCTCCGTCGGCCGTGACGGGTGTGTGTGAGTGACTACAGACAAATGCATGAGAGAGTTAGCAGCCTTGAAACAGCCTGATGAACAACTCTACCCACATGTTTTAAAAATGCTAATATGCTATGCTCAATCTGCTATGCTAAATAATGATTTCCCTATAGAACTACAAAGTCCGACTGGGGGAGGAGAGTACAGGTCTGCACTATGGAGGGGGGCGGAGTTTACAGCTCCTCCTCCAGTTTAAAGAGACAGCTACTCAAAAACGGCTCGTTCTCAAGACTCTCCTCAGAACAGGGGTAGATGAGGTTCTGTAGAGCAACAATAATGAGGAAATCAGACCAAAGAACTGCAGTTCCACAGTATTTAGACCCCAACTGAAGGATTTAGATGTAAAAAGGAATAACTTAAAAGCATGTTATGTCTCCTTTAAAGTGAATACTGACCTGACTGACTTCCTGGAACTTGCACTTTTTCAGTCTGAAAATGGGCACGTGTTGTCCTTCAAGCACAGCTTTGGCTTCCTCTCTCCAGTCTGCAAATAGCTTGCCAGAGCTTAACAGAAAAATTTGATATGTCTTTTGAGCTGTATTTACAGTTCTCCTCTCTACCAACCTAGCTATTGAAAGGTGATGCATGGTAGAAGCACTATGTACTTTGTACATTGTGCCCTTGATTAAAACGTGTTATGTTTTCCAATTCGATCTTGTTCCAAACATAGATGCCTATGTATTTTGGGTGAACGTTCAAAGTACATTTCCCCATCTCTACACACAAGTGGATCTCATTTTCTGACTAGAAATATGGCCAACCTTTCTATTGTTGCTATCAGCTCACTGGGCATTGGAGTTGTTTTTCCCCCTAGGGAAGCTAGACAAATCACCAACTACTTGATGTTGCAGTAGTTGCTAATCAACTCTGTATTCCGACAGCTTGTTCTTGTTTTATGACTTCTTTTGAGCTTTTGCATACCTGTTTTTCACATCTTAGCAAAGTTTCCTCTGACAGAACCGTTATTTAAGACGGAAATGTAAAGGAACATTTGCCATGACTTGGATTCGACCCAGGATTGCTGGGGCCACAACGCAGAGTACTAACCACTATACGATCACGGCATGTTTCCTCAGCTCCATCTGTAAGCAGTGATGATCAGCTGTGACAAAACCATAGAGAAGATATCGACTTGAGAAGAGCGAGAGCTCATCAAAAAAGAACATGTGCCTTTTCCTTCAATCCAGATTTGAACCACTGACCTAAGGATGTCTTTTGAGCTGTCTCTACCAACTGAGCTATCAAAGGGTGATGCATGGTAGAAGCACTATGTACTTTGTGTATTGTGCCCTTGATTCAAACGTTTTACTTTTTTCTGTTCGAGCTTGTTCCAAACATAGATGCCCAAGTATTTTGGGTGAACGTTCAAAGTACATTTCCCCGTCTCCACACACAAGTGGATCTCATTTTCTGACTAGAAATATGGCCAACCTTTCTATTGTTGCTATGAGCTCACTGGGCATTGGAGTTGTTTTTTCCCCTAAGGAAGTTAGACAAATCACCAACTACTTGATGTTGCAGTGGTTGCTAATCAACTCTGTATTCCAATAGCTTGTTCTTGTTTTATGACTTCTTTTGAGCTTTTGCATACCGGTTTTTCTTGTCAACTTAGCAAAGTTTCCTCTGACAGAACCGTTATTTAAGACGGAATGTAAAGGAACATTTGCCATGACCTGGATTTGACCCAGGATTGCTGCGGCCACAACGTAGAGTACTAACCACTATAAAATCACGGCATGTTTCCTCAGCTCCATCTGTAAGCAGTGATGATCAGCTGTAACAAAACCATTGAGAAGATATCGACTTGAGAAGAGCGAGAGCTCATCAAAAAAGAACATGTACCTTTTCCTTCAATCCAGATTTGAGCCACTGACTTAAGGATGTCTTTTGAGCTGTCCCTACCAACTTAACAATCAAAGGGTGATGCATGGTAGAAGCACTATGTACTTTGTGTATTGCGGCCTTGATTGCAACGTTTTACATTTCTCTATTCGATCTTGTTCCAAACATAGATGCCCAAGTATTTTGGGTGAACGTTCAAAGTACATTTCCCCATCTCTACACACAAGTGGATTTCATTTTCTGACTAGAAATATGGCCAACCTTTCTATTGTTGCTATCAGCTCACTGGGCATTGGAGTTGTTTTTTCCCCTAAGGAAGTTAGACAAATCACCAACTACTTGATGTTGCAGTGGTTGCTAATAAACTCTGTATTCCAACCACTTGTTCTTGTTTTATGACTTCTTTTGAGCTTTTGCATACCTGTTTTTCTTGTCATCTTCGCAAAGTTTCCTCTGACAGAAACATTATTTAAGATGGAATGTAAAGGAACATTTGCCATGACCTGTATTCGACCCAGGATTTCTGCGGTCAAAACGCAGAGTACTAACCACTATACGATCACGGTATGTTTCCTCAGCTCCATCTGTAAGCAGTGATGATCAGCTGTAAAAAAACGATAGTAAAGATGTCGCTTGAGAAGAGCGAGAGCTCATCAAAAAAGAACATCTGCCTTTTCCTTCAATCCAGATTTGAGCCACTGACTTAAGGATGTCTTTTGAGCTGTCTCTACCAACTGAGCTATCAAAGGGTGATGCATGGTAGAAGCACTATGTACTTTGTGTATTGAGGCCTTGATTGCAACGTTTTACTTTTTTCCATTCGATCTTGTTCCAAACATAGATGCCCAAGTATTTTGGGTGAATGTTCAAAGTACATTTCCCCATCCCTACACACAAGTGGATCTCATTTTCTGACTAGAAATATGGCCAACCTTTCTATTGTTGCTATCAGCTCACTGGGCATTGGAGTTGTTTTTCCCCCTAAGGAAGTTAGACAAATCCCCAACTACTTGATGTTGCAGTGGTTGCTAATCTACTCTGTATTCCAACAGCTTGTTCTTGTTTTATGACTTCTTTTGAGCTTTTGCATACCTGTTTTTCTTTTCATCTTCGCAAAGTTTCCTCTGACAGAAACGTTATTTAAGATGGAATGTAAAGGAACATTTGCCACGCCCTGGATTGGACCCAGGATTGCTGCGGCCACAATGCAGAGTACTAACCACTATACGATCACGGCATGTTTCCTCAGCTCCATCTGTAAGCAGTGATGATCAGCTGTAACATAACTATAGTAAAGATGTCGACTTGAGAAGAGCGAGAGCTCATCAAAAAAGAACATCTACCTTTTCCTTCAATCCAGATTTGAACCACTGACTTAAGGATGTCTTTTGAACTGTCTCTACCAACTGAGCTATCAAAGGGTGATGCATGGTAGAAGCACTATGTACTTTGTGTATTGAGGCCTTGATTGCAACGTTTTACTTTTTTCTATTCGATCTTGTTCCAAACATAGATGCCCAAGTATTTTGGGTGAACGTTCAAAGTACATTTCCCCATCTCTACACACAAGTGGATCTCATTTTCTGACTAGAAATATGGCCAACCTTTCTATTGTTGCTATCAGCTCACTGGGCATTGGAGTTGTTTTTTCCCCTAAGGAAGTTAGACAAATCACCAACTACTTGAAGTTGCAGTGGTTGCTAATAAACTCTGTATTCCAACCGCTTGTTCTTGTTTTATGACTTCTTTTGAGCTTTTGCATACCTGTTTTTCTTTTCATCTTAGCAAAGTTTCCTCTGACAGAACCATTATTTAAGATGGAATGTAAAGGAACATTTGCCAAGACCTGGATTCGACCCAGGATTTCTGCGGCTACAACGCAGAGTACTAACCACTATACGATCACGGCATGTTTCCTCAGCTCCATCTGTAAGCAGTGATGATCAGCTGTAACAAAACGATAGTAAAGATGTCGACTTCGGAAGAGCGTGAGCTCATCAAAAAAGAACATCTACCTTTTCCTTCAAGCCACATTTGAACCACTGACCTAAGGATGTCTTTTGAGCTGTCTCTTCCAACTGAGCTATCAAAGGGTGATGCATGGTAGAAGCACTATGTACTTTGTGTATTGAGCCCTTGATTGCAACGTTTTACATTTTTCTGTTCGATCTTGTTCCAAACATAGATGCCCAAGTATTTTGGGTGAACGTTCAAAGTACATTTCCCCGTCTCTACACACAAGTGGATCTCATTTTCTGACTAGAAATATGGCCAACCTTTCTATTGTTGCTATCAGCTCACTGGGCATTGGAGTTGTTTTTTCCCCTAAGGAAGTTAGACAAATCACCAACTACTTGATGTTGCAGTGGTTGCTAATAAACTCTGTATTCCAACCGCTTGTTCTTGTTTTGTGACTTCTTTTGAGCTTTTGCATACATGTTTTTCTTGTCATCTTCGCAAAGTTTCCTCTGACAGAAACGTTATTTAAGATGGAATGTAAAGGAACATTTGCCATGACCTGGATTCGACCCAGGATTGCTGCGGCCACAACGCGGAGTACTAACCACTATACGATCACGGCATGTTTCCTCCGCTCCATCTGTAAGCAGTGATGATCAGCTGTGACAAAACCATAGAGAAGATATCGACTTGAGAAGAGCGAGAGCTCATCAAAAAAGAACATGTGCCTTTTCCTTCAATCCAGATTTGAACCACTGACTTAAGGATGTCTTTTGAGCTGTCTCTACCAACTGAGCTATCAAAGGGTGATGCATGATAGAAGCACTATGTACTTTGTGTATTGAGGCCTTGATTGCAACGTTTTACTTTTTTCTATTCGATCTTGTTCCAAACATAGATGCCCAAGTATTTTGGGTGAACGTTCAAAGTACATTTCCCAGTCTCTACACACAAGTGGATCTCATTTTCTGACTAGAAATATGGCCAACCTTTCTATTGTTGCTATCAGCTCACTGGGCATTGGAGTTGTTTTTCCCCCTAAGGAAGTTAGACAAATCCCCAACTACTTGATGTTGCAGTGGTTGCTAATCAACTCTGTATTCCAACAGCTTGTTCTTGTTTTATGACTTCTTTTGAGCTTTTGCATACCTGTTTTTCTTGTCAACTTAGCAAAGGTTCCTCTGACAGAACCGTTATTTAAGACGGAATGTAAAGGAACATTTGCCATGACCTGGATTTGACCCAGGATTGCTGCGGCCACAACGCAGAGTACTAACCACTATACAATCACGGCATGTTTTCTCAGCTCCATCTGTAAGCAGTGATGATCAGCTGTAACAAAACGATAGTAAAGATGTCGACTTGAGAAGAGCGAGAGCTCATCAAAAAAGAACATGTGCCTTTTCCTTCAATCCAGATTTGAAGCACTGACTTAAGGATGTCTTTTGAACTGTCTCTACCAACTGAGCTATAAAAGGGTGATGCATGGTAGAAGCACTATGTACTTTGTGTATTGTGCCCTTGATTCAAACGTTTTACTTTTTTCTGTTCGAGCTTGTTCCAAACATAGATGCCCAAGTATTTTGGGTGAATGTTCAAAGTATATTTCCCCATCCCTACACACAAGTGGATCTCATTTTCTGACTAGAAATATGGCCAACCTTTCTATTGTTGCTATCAGCTCACTGGGCATTGGAGTTGTTTTTCCCCCTAAGGAAGTTAGACAAATCCCCAACTACTTGATGTTGCAGTGGTTGCTAATCTACTCTGTATTCCAACAGCTTGTTCTTGTTTTATGACTTCTTTTGAGCTTTTGCATACCTGTTTTTCTTTTCATCTTCGCAAAGTTTCCTCTGACAGAAACGTTATTTAAGATGGAATGTAAAGGAACATTTGCCACGCCCTGGATTGGACCCAGGATTGCTGTGGCCACAACGCAGAGTACTAACCACTATACGATCACGGCATGTTTCCTCAGCTCCATCTGTAAGCAGTGATGATCAGCTGTAACATAACTATAGTAAAGATGTCGACTTGAGAAGAGCGAGAGCTCATCAAAAAAGAACATCTACCTTTTCCTTCAATCCAGATTTGAACCACTGACTTAAGGATGTCTTTTGAACTGTCTCTACCAACTGAGCTATCAAAGGGTGATGCATGGTAGAAGCACTATGTACTTTGTGTATTGAGGCCTTGATTGCAACGTTTTACTTTTTTCTATTCGATCTTGTTCCAAACATAGATGCCCAAGTATTTTGGGTGAACGTTCAAAGTACATTTCCCCATCTCTACACACAAGTGGATCTCATTTTCTGACTAGAAATATGGCCAACCTTTCTATTGTTGCTATCAGCTCACTGGGCATTGGAGTTGTTTTTTCCCCTAAGGAAGTTAGACAAATCACCAACTACTTGAAGTTGCAGTGGTTGCTAATAAACTCTGTATTCCAACCGCTTGTTCTTGTTTTATGACTTCTTTTGAGCTTTTGCATACCTGTTTTTCTTTTCATCTTAGCAAAGTTTCCTCTGACAGAACCATTATTTAAGATGGAATGTAAAGGAACATTTGCCAAGACCTGGATTCGACCCAGGATTTCTGCGGCTACAACGTAGAGTACTAACCACTATACGATCACGGCATGTTTCCTCAGCTCCATCTGTAAGCAGTGATGATCAGCTGTAACAAAACGATAGTAAAGATGTCGACTTCAGAAGAGCGTGAGCTCATCAAAAAAGAACATGTACCTTTTCCTTCAAGCCACATTTGAACCACTGACCTAAGGATGTCTTTTGAGCTGTCTCTACCAACTGAGCTATCAAAGGGTGATGCATGGTAGAAGCACTATGTACTTTGTGTATTGAGCCCTTGATTGCAACGTTTTACATTTTTCTGTTCGATCTTGTTCCAAACATAGATGCCCAAGTATTTTGGGTGAATGTTCAAAGTACATTTCCCCATCTCTACACACAAGTGGATCTCATTTTCTGACTAGAAATATGGCCAACCTTTCTATTGTTGCTATCAGCTCACTGGGCATTGGAGTTGTTTTTTCCCCTAAGGAAGTTAGACAAATCACCAACTACTTGATGTTGCAGTGGTTACTAATAAACTCTGTATTCCAACCGCTTGTTCTTGTTTTGTGACTTCTTTTGAGCTTTTGCATACATGTTTTTCTTGTCATCTTCGCAAAGTTTCCTCTGACAGAAACGTTATTTAAGATGGAATGTAAAGGAACATTTGCCATGACCTGGATTCGACCCAGGATTGCTGCGGCCACAACGCAGAGTACTAACCACTATACGATCACGGCATGTTTCCTCCGCTCCATCTGTAAGCAGTGATGATCAGCTGTGACAAAACCATAGAGAAGATATCGACTTGAGAAGAGCGAGAGCTCATCAAAAAAGAACATGTGCCTTTTCCTTCAATCCAGATTTGAACCACTGACTTAAGGATGTCTTTTGAGCTGTCTCTACCAACTGAGCTATCAAAGGGTGATGCATGATAGAAGCACTATGTACTTTGTGTATTGAGGCCTTAATTGCAACGTTTTACTTTTTTCTATTCGATCTTGTTCCAAACATAGATGCCCAAGTATTTTGGGTGAACGTTCAAAGTACATTTCCCAGTCTCTACACACAAGTGGATCTCATTTTCTGACTAGAAATATGGCCAACCTTTCTATTGTTGCTATCAGCTCACTGGGCATTGGAGTTGTTTTTTCCCCTAAGGAAGTTAGACAAATCACCAACTACTTGAAGTTGCAGTGGTTGCTAATCAACTCTGTATTCCAACAGCTTGTTCTTGTTTTATGACTTCTTTTGAGCTTTTGCATACCTGTTTTTCTTGTCAACTTAGCAAAGTTTCCTCTGACAGAACCGTTATTTAAGACGGAATGTAAAGGAACATTTGCCATGACCTGGATTTGACCCAGGATTGCTGCGGCCACAACGCAGAGTACTAACCACTATACAATCACGGCGTGTTTCCTCAGCTCCATCTGTAAGCAGTGATGATCAGCTGTAACAAAACGATAATAAAGATGTCGACTTGAGAAGAGCGAGAGCTCATCAAAAAAGAACATGTGCCTTTTCCTTCAATCCAGATTTGAAGCACTGACTTAAGGATGTTTTTTGAACTGTCTCTACCAACTGAGCTATCAAAGGGTGATGCATGGTAGAAGCACTATGTACTTTGTGTATTGAGGCCTTGATTGCAACGTTTTACTTTTTTCTATTCGATCTTGTTCCAAACATAGATGCCCAAGTATTTTGGGTGAAAGTTCAAAGTACATTCCCCATCTCTACACACAAGTGGATCTCATTTTCTGACTAGAAATATGGCCAACCTTTCTATTGTTGCTATCAGCTCACTGGGCATTGGAGTTGTTTTTTCCCCTAAGGAAGTTAGACAAATCACCAACTACTTGATGTTGCAGTGGTTGCTAATAAACTCTGTATTCCAACCGCTTGTTCTTGTTTTGTGACTTCTTTTGAGCTTTTTGCATACATGTTTTTCTTGTCATCTTCGCAAAGTTTCCTCTGACAGAAACGTTATTTAAGATGGAATGTAAAGGAACATTTGCCATGACCTGGATTCGACCCAGGATTGCTGCGGCCACAACGCAGAGTACTAACCACTATACGATCACGGCATGTTTCCTCCGCTCCATCTGTAAGCAGTGATGATCAGCTGTGACAAAACCATAGAGAAGATATCGACTTGAGAAGAGCGAGAGCTCATCAAAAAAGAACATGTGCCTTTTCCTTCAATCCAGATTTGAACCACTGACTTAAGGATGTCTTTTGAGCTGTCTCTACCAACTGAGCTATCAAAGGGTGATGCATGATAGAAGCACTATGTACTTTGTGTATTGAGGCCTTAATTGCAACGTTTTACTTTTTTCTATTCGATCTTGTTCCAAACATAGATGCCCAAGTATTTTGGGTGAACGTTCAAAGTACATTTCCCAGTCTCTACACACAAGTGGATCTCATTTTCTGACTAGAAATATGGCCAACCTTTCTATTGTTGCTATCAGCTCACTGGGCATTGGAGTTGTTTTTTCCCCTAAGGAAGTTAGACAAATCACCAACTACTTGAAGTTGCAGTGGTTGCTAATCAACTCTGTATTCCAACAGCTTGTTCTTGTTTTATGACTTCTTTTGAGCTTTTGCATACCTGTTTTTCTTGTCAACTTAGCAAAGTTTCCTCTGACAGAACCGTTATTTAAGACGGAATGTAAAGGAACATTTGCCATGACCTGGATTTGACCCAGGATTGCTGCGGCCACAACGCAGAGTACTAACCACTATACAATTACGGCGTGTTTCCTCAGCTCCATCTGTAAGCAGTGATGATCAGCTGTAACAAAACGATAATAAAGATGTCGACTTGAGAAGAGCGAGAGCTCATCAAAAAAGAACATGTGCCTTTTCCTTCAATCCAGATTTGAAGCACTGACTTAAGGATGTTTTTTGAACTGTCTCTACCAACTGAGCTATCAAAGGGTGATGCATGGTAGAAGCACTATGTACTTTGTGTATTGAGGCCTTGATTGCAACGTTTTACTTTTTTCTATTCGATCTTGTTCCAAACATAGATGCCCAAGTATTTTGGGTGAAAGTTCAAAGTACATTCCCCATCTCTACACACAAGTGGATCTCATTTTCTGACTAGAAATATGGCCAACCTTTCTATTGTTGCTATCAGCTCACTGGGCATTGGAGTTGTTTTTTCCCCTAAGGAAGTTAGACAAATCACCAACTACTTGATGTTGCAGTGGTTGCTAATAAACTCTGTATTCCAACCGCTTGTTCTTGTTTTGTGACTTCTTTTGAGCTTTTTGCATACATGTTTTTCTTGTCATCTTCGCAAAGTTTCCTCTGACAGAAACGTTATTTAAGATGGAATGTAAAGGAACATTTGCCATGACCTGGATTCGACCCAGGATTGCTGCGGCCACAACGCAGAGTACTAACCACTATACGATCACGGCATGTTTCCTCCGCTCCATCTGTAAGCAGTGATGATCAGCTGTGACAAAACCATAGAGAAGATATCGACTTGAGAAGAGCGAGAGCTCATCAAAAAAGAACATGTGCCTTTTCCTTCAATCCAGATTTGAAGCACTGACTTAAGGATGTTTTTTGAACTGTCTCTACCAACTGAGCTATCAAAGGGTGATGCATGGTAGAAGCACTATGTACTTTGTGTATTGAGGCCTTGATTGCAACGTTTTACTTTTTTCTATTCGATCTTGTTCCAAACATAGATGCCCAAGTATTTTGGGTGAAAGTTCAAAGTACATTCCCCATCTCTACACACAAGTGGATCTCATTTTCTGACTAGAAATATGGCCAACCTTTCTATTGTTGCTATCAGCTCACTGGGCATTGGAGTTGTTTTTTCCCCTAAGGAAGTTAGACAAATCACCAACTACTTGATGTTGCAGTGGTTGCTAATAAACTCTGTATTCCAACCGCTTGTTCTTGTTTTGTGACTTCTTTTGAGCTTTTTGCATACATGTTTTTCTTGTCATCTTCGCAAAGTTTCCTCTGACAGAAACGTTATTTAAGATGGAATGTAAAGGAACATTTGCCATGACCTGGATTCGACCCAGGATTGCTGCGGCCACAACGCAGAGTACTAACCACTATACGATCACGGCATGTTTCCTCCGCTCCATCTGTAAGCAGTGATGATCAGCTGTGACAAAACCATAGAGAAGATATCAACTTGAGAAGAGCGAGAGCTCATCAAAAAAGAACATGTGCCTTTTCCTTCAATCCAGATTTGAACCACTGACTTAAGGATGTCTTTTGAGCTGTCTCTACCAACTGAGCTATCAAAGGGTGATTAATGATAGAAGCACTATGTACTTTGTGTATTGAGGCCTTGATTGCAACGTTTTACTTTTTTCTATTCGATCTTGTTCCAAACATAGATGCCCAAGTATTTTGGGTGAACGTTCAAAGTACATTCCCCGTCTCTACACACAAGTGGATCTCATTTTCTGACTAGAAATATGGCCAACCTTTCTATTGTTGCTATCAGCTCACTGGGCATTGGAGTTGTTTTTTCCCCTAAGGAAGTTAGACAAATCACCAACTACTTGATGTTGCAGTGGTTGCTAATCAACTCTGTATTCCAACAGCTTGTTCTTGTTTTATGACTTCTTTTGAGCTTTTGCATACCTGTTTTTCTTGTCAACTTAGCAAAGGTTCCTCTGACAGAACCGTTATTTAAGACGGAATGTAAAGGAACATTTGCCATGACCTGGATTTGACCCAGGATTGCTGCGGCCACAACACAGAGTACTAACCACTATACAATCACGGCATGTTTTCTCAGCTCCATCTGTAAGCAGTGATGATCAGCTGTAACAAAACGATAGTAAAGATGTCGACTTGAGAAGAGCGAGAGCTCATCAAAAAAGAACATGTGCCTTTTCCTTCAATCCAGATGTGAAGCACTGACTTAAGGATGTCTTTTGAACTGTCTCTACCAACTGAGCTATAAAAGGGTGATGCATGGTAGAAGCACTATGTACTTTGTGTATTGTGCCCTTGATTCAAACGTTTTACTTTTTTCTGTTCGAGCTTGTTCCAAACATAGATGCCCAAGTATTTTGGGTGAATGTTCAAAGTATATTTCCCCATCCCTACACACAAGTGGATCTCATTTTCTGACTAGAAATATGGCCAACCTTTCTATTGTTGCTATCAGCTCACTGGGCATTGGAGTTGTTTTTCCCCCTAAGGAAGTTAGACAAATCCCCAACTACTTGATGTTGCAGTGGTTGCTAATCTACTCTGTATTCCAACAGCTTGTTCTTGTTTTATGACTTCTTTTGAGCTTTTGCATACCTGTTTTTCTTTTCATCTTCGCAAAGTTTCCTCTGACAGAAACGTTATTTAAGATGGAATGTAAAGGAACATTTGCCACGCCCTGGATTGGACCCAGGATTGCTGCGGCCACAACGCAGAGTACTAACCACTATACGATCACGGCATGTTTCCTCAGCTCCATCTGTAAGCAGTGATGATCAGCTGTAACATAACTATAGTAAAGATGTCGACTTGAGAAGAGCGAGAGCTCATCAAAAAAGAACATCTACCTTTTCCTTCAATCCAGATTTGAACCACTGACTTAAGGATGTCTTTTGAACTGTCTCTACCAACTGAGCTATCAAAGGGTGATGCATGGTAGAAGCACTATGTACTTTGTGTATTGAGGCCTTGATTGCAACGTTTTACTTTTTTCTATTCGATCTTGTTCCAAACATAGATGCCCAAGTATTTTGGGTGAACGTTCAAAGTACATTTCCCCATCTCTACACACAAGTGGATCTCATTTTCTGACTAGAAATATGGCCAACCTTTCTATTGTTGCTATCAGCTCACTGGGCATTGGAGTTGTTTTTTCCCCTAAGGAAGTTAGACAAATCACCAACTACTTGAAGTTGCAGTGGTTGCTAATAAACTCTGTATTCCAACCGCTTGTTCTTGTTTTATGACTTCTTTTGAGCTTTTGCATACCTGTTTTTCTTTTCATCTTAGCAAAGTTTCCTCTGACAGAACCATTATTTAAGATGGAATGTAAAGGAACATTTGCCAAGACCTGGATTCGACCCAGGATTTCTGCGGCTACAACGTAGAGTACTAACCACTATACGATCACGGCATGTTTCCTCAGCTCCATCTGTAAGCAGTGATGATCAGCTGTAACAAAACGATAGTAAAGATGTCGACTTCAGAAGAGCGTGAGCTCATCAAAAAAGATTATGTACCTTTTCCTTCAAGCCACATTTGAACCACTGACCTAAGGATGTCTTTTGAGCTGTCTCTACCAACTGAGCTATCAAAGGGTGATGCATGGTAGAAGCACTATGTACTTTGTGTATTGAGCCCTTGATTGCAACGTTTTACATTTTTCTGTTCGATCTTGTTCCAAACATAGATGCCCAAGTATTTTGGGTGAACGTTCAAAGTTCATTTCCCCATCTCTACACACAAGTGGATCTCATTTTCTGACTAGAAATATGGCCAACCTTTCTATTGTTGCTATCAGCTCACTGGGCATTGGAGTTGTTTTTTCCCCTAAGGAAGTTAGACAAATCACCAACTACTTGATGTTGCAGTGGTTACTAATAAACTCTGTATTCCAACCGCTTGTTCTTGTTTTGTGACTTCTTTTGAGCTTTTGCATACATGTTTTTCTTGTCATCTTCGCAAAGTTTCCTCTGACAGAAACGTTATTTAAGATGGAATGTAAAGGAACATTTGCCATGACCTGGATTCGACCCAGGATTGCTGCGGCCACAACGCAGAGTACTAACCACTATACGATCACGGCATGTTTCCTCCGCTCCATCTGTAAGCAGTGATGATCAGCTGTGACAAAACCATAGAGAAGATATCGACTTGAGAAGAGCGAGAGCTCATCAAAAAAGAACATGTGCCTTTTCCTTCAATCCAGATTTGAACCACTGACTTAAGGATGTCTTTTGAGCTGTCTCTACCAACTGAGCTATCAAAGGGTGATGCATGATAGAAGCACTATGTACTTTGTGTATTGAGGCCTTAATTGCAACGTTTTACTTTTTTCTATTCGATCTTGTTCCAAACATAGATGCCCAAGTATTTTGGGTGAACGTTCAAAGTACATTTCCCAGTCTCTACACACAAGTGGATCTCATTTTCTGACTAGAAATATGGCCAACCTTTCTATTGTTGCTATCAGCTCACTGGGCATTGGAGTTGTTTTTTCCCCTAAGGAAGTTAGACAAATCACCAACTACTTGAAGTTGCAGTGGTTGCAAATCAACTCTGTATTCCAACAGCTTGTTCTTGTTTTATGACTTCTTTTGAGCTTTTGCATACCTGTTTTTCTTGTCAACTTAGCAAAGTTTCCTCTGACAGAACCGTTATTTAAGACGGAATGTAAAGGAACATTTGCCATGACCTGGATTTGACCCAGGATTGCTGCGGCCACAACGCAGAGTACTAACCACTATACAATCACGGCATGTTTCCTCAGCTCCATCTGTAAGCAGTGATGATCAGCTGTAACAAAACGATAATAAAGATGTCGACTTGAGAAGAGCGAGAGCTCATCAAAAAAGAACATGTGCCTTTTCCTTCAATCCAGATTTGAAGCACTGACTTAAGGATGTTTTTTGAACTGTCTCTACCAACTGAGCTATCAAAGGGTGATGCATGGTAGAAGCACTATGTACTTTGTGTATTGAGGCCTTGATTGCAACGTTTTACTTTTTTCTATTCGATCTTGTTCCAAACATAGATGCCCAAGTATTTTGGGTGAAAGTTCAAAGTACATTCCCCATCTCTACACACAAGTGGATCTCATTTTCTGACTAGAAATATGGCCAACCTTTCTATTGTTGCTATCAGCTCACTGGGCATTGGAGTTGTTTTTTCCCCTAAGGAAGTTAGACAAATCACCAACTACTTGATGTTGCAGTGGTTGCTAATAAACTCTGTATTCCAACCGCTTGTTCTTGTTTTGTGACTTCTTTTGAGCTTTTGCATACATGTTTTTCTTGTCATCTTCGCAAAGTTTCCTCTGACAGAAACGTTATTTAAGATGGAATGTAAAGGAACATTTGCCATGACCTGGATTCGACCCAGGATTGCTGCGGCCACAACGCAGAGTACTAACCACTATACGATCACGGCATGTTTCCTCCGCTCCATCTGTAAGCAGTGATGATCAGCTGTGACAAAACCATAGAGAAGATATCAACTTGAGAAGAGCGAGAGCTCATCAAAAAAGAACATGTGCCTTTTCCTTCAATCCAGATTTGAACCACTGACTTAAGGATGTCTTTTGAGCTGTCTCTACCAACTGAGCTATCAAAGGGTGATTAATGATAGAAGCACTATGTACTTTGTGTATTGAGGCCTTGATTGCAACGTTTTACTTTTTTCTATTCGATCTTGTTCCAAACATAGATGCCCAAGTATTTTGGGTGAACGTTCAAAGTACATTCCCCGTCTCTACACACAAGTGGATCTCATTTTCTGACTAGAAATATGGCCAACCTTTCTATTGTTGCTATCAGCTCACTGGGCATTGGAGTTGTTTTTTCCCCTAAGGAAGTTAGACAAATCACCAACTACTTGATGTTGCAGTGGTTGCTAATAAACTCTGTATTCCAACCGCTTGTTCTTGTTTTGTGACTTCTTTTGAGCTTTTGCATACCTGTTTTTCTTGTCAACTTAGCAAAGTTTCCTCTGACAGAACCGTTATTTAAGACGGAATGTAAAGGAACATTTGCCATGACCTGGATTTGACCCAGGATTGCTGCGACCACAACGTAGAGTACTAACCACTATACAATCACGGCATGTTTCCTCAGCTCCATCTGTAAGCAGTGATGATCAGCTGTAACAAAACGATAGTAAAGATGTCGACTTGAGAAGAGCGAGAGCTCATCAAAAAAGAACATGTGCCTTTTCCTTCAATCCAGATTTGAACCACTGACTTAAGGATGTCTTTTGAACTGTCTCTACCAACTGAGCTATCAAAGGTTGATGCATGGCAGAAGCACTATGTACTTTGTGTATTGAGGCCTTGATTGCAACGTTTTACTTTTTTCTATTCGATCTTGTTCCAAACATAGATGCCCAAGTATTTTGGGTGAACGTTCAAAGTACATTTCCCAGTCTCTACACACAAGTGGATCTCATTTTCTGACTAGAAATATGGCCAACCTTTCTATTGTTGCTATCAGCTCACTGGGCATTGGAGTTGTTTTTTCCCCCTAAGGAAGTTAGAGAAATCACCAACTACTTGATGTTGCAGTGGTTGCTAATAAACTCTGTATTCCAACCACTTGTTCTCTTCTTATGACTTCTTTTGAGCTTTTGCATACCTGTTTTTCTTGTCATCTTAGCAACGTTTCCTCTGACAGAAACGTTATTTAAGATGGAATGTAAAGGAACATTTGCCATGACCTGGATTCGACCCAGGATTTCTGCGGCCACAATGCAGAGTACTAACCACTATACGATCACGGCATGTTTCCTCAGCTCCATCTGTAAGCAGTGATGATCAGCTGTAACATAACGATAGTAAAGATGTCGACTTGAGAAGAGCGAGAGCTCATCAAAAAAGAACATCTACCTTTTCCTTCAATCCAGATTTGAACCACTGACTTAAGGATGTCTTTTGAACTGTCTCTACCAACTGAGCTATCAAAGGGTGATGCATGGTAGAAGCACTATGTACTTTGTGTATTGCGGCCTTGATTGCAACGTTTTACTTTTTTCTATTCGATCTTGTTCCAAACATAGATGCCCAAGTATTTTGGGTGAACGTTCAAAGTACATTTCCCCATCTCTACACACAAGTGGATCTCATTTTCTGACTAGAAATATGGCCAACCTTTCTATTGTTGCTATCAGCTCACTGGGCATTGGAGTTGTTTTTCCCCCTAAGGAAGTTAGACAAATCCCCAACTACTTGATGTTGCAGTGGTTGCTAATCAACTCTGTATTCCAACAGCTTGTTCTTGTTTTATGACTTCTTTTGAGCTTTTGCATACCTGTTTTTCTTGTCATCTTCGCAAAGTTTCCTCTGACAGAAACGTTATTTAAGATAGAATGTAAAGGAACATTTGCCACGCCCTGGATTGGACCCAGGATTGCTGCGGCCACAACGCAGAGTACTAACCTCTATACGATCACGGCATGTTTCCTCAGCTCCATCTGTAAGCAGTGATGATCAGCTGTAACAAAACGATAGTAAAGATGTCGACTTGAGAAGTGCGAGAGCTCATCAAAAAAGAACATGTGCCTTTTCCTTTTATCCAGATTTGAAGCACTGACTTAAGGATGTCTTTTTAGCTGTCTCTACCAACTGAGCTATCAAAGGGTGATGCATGATAGAAGCACTATGTACTTTGTGTATTGAGGCCTTGATTGCAACGTTTTACTTTTTTCTATTCGATCTTGTTCCAAACATAGATGCCCAAGTATTTTGGGTGAACGTTCAAAGTACATTTCCCAGTCTCTACACACAAGTGGATCTCATTTTCTGACTAGAAATATGGCCAACCTTTCTATTGTTGCTATCAGCTCACTGGGCATTGGAGTTGTTTTTCCCCCTAAGGAAGTTAGACAAATCCCCAACTACTTGATGTTGCAGTGGTTGCTAATCAACTCTGTATTCCAACAGCTTGTTCTTGTTTTATGACTTCTTTTGAGCTTTTGCATACCTGTTTTTCTTGTCAACTTAGCAAAGTTTCCTCCGACAGAACCGTTATTTAAGACGGAATGTAAAGGAACAATTGCCATGACCTGGATTTGACCCAGGATTGCTGCGGCCACAACGTAGAGTACTAACCACTATACAATCACGGCATGTTTCCTCAGCTCCATCTGTAAGCAGTGATGATCAGCTGTAACAAAACGATAGTAAAGATGTCGACTTGAGAAGAGCGAGAGCTCCTCAAAAAAGAACATGTGCCTTTTCCTTCAATCCAGATTTGAACCACTGACTTAAGGATGTCTTTTGAACTGTCTCTACCAACTGAGCTATCAAAGGTTGATGCATGGTAGAAGCACTATGTACTTTGTGTATTGAGGCCTTGATTGCAACGTTTTATTTTTTTCTATTCGATCTTGTTCCAAACTTAGATGCCCAAGTATTTTGGGTGAACGTTCAAAGTACATTCCCCGTCTCTACACACAAGTGGATCTCATTTTCTGACTAGAAATATGGCCAACCTTTCTATTGTTGCTATCAGCTCACTGGACATTGGAGTTGTTTTTTCCCCCTAGGGAAGTTAGACAAATCACCAACTACTTGATGTTGCAGTGGTTGCTAATAAACTCTGTATTCCAACCACTTGTTCTCGTCTTATGACTTCTTTTGAGCTTTTGCATACCTGTTTTTCTTGTCATCTTAGCAAAGTTTCCTCTGACAGAAACGTTATTTAAGATGGAATGTAAAGGAACATTTGCCAGGACCTGGATTCGACCCAGGATTTCTGCGGCCACAACGCAGAGTACTAACCACTATACGATCACGGCATGTTTCCTCAGCTCCATCTGTAAGCAGTGATGATCAGCTGTAACATAACGATAGTAAAGATGTCGACTTGATAAGAGCGAGAGCTCATCAAAAAAGAACATCTACCTTTTCCTTCAATCCAGATTTGAACCACTGACTTAAGGATGTCTTTTGAACTGTCTCTACCAACTGAGCTTTCAAAGGGTGATGCATGGTAGAAGCACTATGTACTTTGTGTATTGAGGCCTTGATTGCAACGTTTTACTTTTTTCTATTCGATCTTGTTCCAAACATAGATGCCCAAGTATTTTGGGTGAACGTTCAAAGTACATTTCCCCATCTCTACACACAAGTGGATCTCGATTTCTGACTAGAAATATGGCCAACCTTTCTATTGTTGCTATCAGCTCACTGGGCATTGGAGTTGTTTTTTCCCCTAAGGAAGTTAGACAAATCACCAACTACTTGATGTTGCAGTGGTTGCTAATAAACTCTGTATTCCAACCGCTTGTTCTTGTTTTATGACTTCTTTTGAGCTTTTGCATACCTGTTTTTCTTTTCATCTTAGCAAAGTTTCCTCTGACAGAACCATTATTTAAGATGGAATGTAAAGGAACATTTGCCAAGACCTGGATTCGACCCAGGATTTCTGCGGCCACAACACAGAGTACTAACCACTATACGATCACGGCATGTTTCCTCAGCTCCATCTGTAAGCAGTGATGATCAGCTGTAACAAAACAATAGTAAAGATGTCGACTTGAGAAGAGCGAGAGCTCATCAAAAAAAACATGTGCCTTTTCCTTCAATCCAGATTTGAACCACTGACTTAAGGATGTCTTTTGAGCTGTCTCTACCAACTGAGCTATCAAAGGGTGATGCATGATAGAAGCACTATGTACTTTGTGTATTGAGGCCTTGATTGCAACGTTTTACTTTTTTCTATTCGATCTTGTTCCAAACATAGATGCCCAAGTATTTTGGGTGAACGTTCAAAGTACATTTCCCAGTCTCTACACACAAGTGGATCTCATTTTCTGACTAGAAATATGGCCAACCTTTCTATTGTTGCTCTCAGCTCACTGGGCATTGGTGTTGTTTTTCCCCCTAAGGAAGTTAGACAAATCCCCAACTACTTGATGTTGCAGTGGTTGCTAATCAACTCTGTATTCCAACAGCTTGTTCTTGTTTTATGACTTCTTTTGAGCTTTTGCATACCTGTTTTTCTTGTCAACTTAGCAAAGTTTCCTCTGACAGAACCGTTATTTAAGACTAAATGTAAAGGAACATTTGCCATGACCTGGATTTGACCCAGGATTGCTGCGGCCACAACGCAGAGTACTAACCACTATACAATCACGGCATGTTTCCTCAGCTCCATCTGTAAGCAGTGATGATCAGCTGTAACAACACGATAGTAAAGATGTCGACTTGAGAAGAGCGAGAGCTCATCAAAAAAGAACATGTGCCTTTTCCTTCAATCCAGATTTGAACCACTGACTTAAGGATGTCTTTTGAACTGTCTCTACCAACCTAGCTATCAAAGGGTGATGCATGGTAGAAGCACTATGTACTTTGTGTATTGAGGCCTTGATTGCAACGTTTTACTTTTTTCTATTAGATCTTGTTCCAAACATAGATGCCCAAGTATTTTGGGTGAACGTTCAAAGTACATTCCCCGTCTCTACACACAAGTGGATCTCATTTTCTGACTAGAAATATGGCCAACCTTTCTATTGTTGCTATCAGCTCTTTGGGCATTGGAGTTGTTTTTTCCCCCTAAGGAAGTTAGACAAATCCCCAACTACTTGATGCTGCAGTGGTTGCTAATCAACTCTGTATTCCAACAGCTTGTTATTGTTTTATGACTTCTTTTGAGCTTTTGCATACCTGTTTTTCTTGTCAACTTAGCAAAGTTTCCTCTGACAGAACCGTTATTTAAGACGGAATGTAAAGGAACATTTGCCATGACCTGGATTTGACCCAGGATTGCTGCGGCCACAACACAGAGTACTAACCAATATACAATCACGGCATGTTTCCTCAGCTCCATCTGTAAGCAGTGATGATCAGCTGTAACAACACGATAGTATAGATGTCGACTTGAGAAGAGCGAGAGCTCATCAAAAAAGAACATGTGCCTTTTCCTTCAATCCAGATTTGAACCACTGACTTAAGGATGTCTTTTGAACTGTCTCTACCAACTGAGCTATCAAAGGTTGATGCATGGTAGAAGCACTATGTACTTTGTGTATTGAGGCCTTGATTGCAACGTTTTACTTTTTTCTATTCGATCTTGTTCCAAACATAGATGCCCAAGTATTTTGGGTGAACGTTCAAAGTACATTTCCCAGTCTCTACACACAAGTGGATCTCATTTTCTGACTAGAAATATGGCCAACCTTTCTATTGTTGCTATCAGCTCACTGGGCATTGGAGTTGTTTTTCCCCCTAAGGAAGTTAGACAAATCCCCAACTACTTGATGTTGCAGTGGTTGCTAATCAAGTCTGTATTCCAACAGCTTGTTCTTGTTTTATGACTTCTTTTGAGCTTTTGCATACCTGTTTTTCTTGTCAACTTAGCAAAGTTTCCTCTGACAGAACCGTTATTTAAGACGGAATGCAAAGGAACATTTGCCATGACCTGGATTTGACCCAGGATTGCTGCGGCCACAACGCAGAGTACTAACCACTATACAATCACGGCATGTTTCCTAAGCTCCATCTGTAAGCAGTGATGATCAGCTGTAACAAAACGATAGTAAAGATGTCGACTTGAGAAGAGCGAGAGCTCATCAAAAAAGAACATGTGCCTTTTCCTTCAATCCAGATTTGAACCACTGACTTAAGGATGTCTTTTGAACTGTCTCTACCAACTGAGCTATCAAAGGTTGATGCATGGTAGAAGCACTATGTGCTTTGTGTATTGAGGCCTTGTTTACAACGTTTTACTTTTTTCTATTCGATCTTGTTCCAAACATAGATGCCCAAGTATTTTGGGTGAACGTTCAAAGTACATTCCCCGTCTCTACACACAAGTGGATCTCATTTTCTGACTAGAAATATGGCCAACCTTTCTATTGTTGCTATCAGCTCACTGGGCATTGGAGTTGTTTTTTCCCCCTAGGGAAGTTAGACAAATCACCAACTACTTGATGTTAAAGTGGTTGCTAATAAACTCTGTATTCCAACCACTTGTTCTCGTCTTATGACTTCTTTTGAGCTTTTGCATACCTGTTTTTCTTGTCATCTTAGCAAAGTTTCCTCTGACAGAAACGTTATTTAAGATGGAATGTAAAGGAACATTTGCCATGACCTGGATTCGACCCAGGATTTCTGCGGCCACAACGCAGAGTACTAACCACTATACGATCACTGCATGTTTCCTCAGCTCCATCTGTAAGCAGTGATGATCAGCTGTAACATAACGATAGTAAAGATGTCGACTTGAGTAGAGCGAGAGCTCATCAAAAAAGAACATCTACTTTTTCCTTCAATCCAGATTTGAACCACTGACTTAAGGATGTCTTTTGAACTGTCTCTACCAACTGAGCTATCAAAGGGTGATGCATGGTAGAAGCACTATGTACTTTGTGTATTGCGGCCTTGATTGCAACGTTTTACTTTTTTCTATTCGATCTTGTTCCAAACATAGATGCCCAAGTATTTTGGGTGAACGTTCAAAGTACATTTCCCCATCTCTACACACAAGTGGATCTCATTTTC
The DNA here is from genome assembly GCF_043380555.1 of Nothobranchius furzeri. Lineage (NCBI taxonomy): Eukaryota > Metazoa > Chordata > Actinopteri > Cyprinodontiformes > Nothobranchiidae > Nothobranchius > Nothobranchius furzeri. The sequence continues at coordinate 25,412,254 of NC_091741.1, read as the reverse complement.
TGAATAGAAATATGGCCAACCTTTCTATTGTTGCTATCAGCTCACTGGGCATTGGAGTTGTTTTTTCCCCTAAGGAAGTTAGACAAATCACCAACTACTTGATGTTGCAGTGGTTGCTAATAAACTCTGTATACCAACCGCTTGTTCTTGTTTTATGGCTTCTTTTGAGCTTTTGCATACCTGTTTTTCTTTTCATCTTAGCAAAGTTTCCTCTGACAGAACCGTTATTTAAGATGGAATGTAAAAGAACATTTGCCATGACCTGGATTCGACCCAAGATGTCTGCGGCCACAACGCAGAGTACTAACCACCATACGATCACGGCATGTTTCCTCAGCTCCATCTGTAAGCAGTGATGATCAGCTGTAACAAAACGATAGTAAAGATGTCGACTTCAGAAGAGGGTGAGCTCATCAAAAAAGAACATGTACCTTTTCCTTCAAGCCACATTTGAACCACTGACCTAAGGATGTCTTTTGAGCTGTCTCTACCAACTGAGCTATCAAAGGGTGATGCATGGTAGAAGCACTATGTACTTTGTGTATTGAGCCCTTGATTGCAACGTTTTACATTTTTCTGTTCGATCTTGTTCCAAACATAGATGCCCAAGTATTTTGGGTGAACGTTCAAAGTACATTTCCCCATCTCTACACACAAGTGGATCTCATTTTCTGACTAGAAATATGGCCAACCTTTCTATTGTTGCTATCAGCTCACTGGGCATTGGAGTTGTTTTTTCCCCTAAGGAAGTTAGACAAATCCCCAACTACTTGATGTTGCAGTGGTTGCTAATAAACTCTGTATTCCAACCGCTTGTTCTTGTTTTATGACTTCTTTTGAGCTTTTGCATACATGTTTTTCTTGTCATCTTCGCAAAGTTTCCTCTGACAGAAACGTTATTTAAGATGGAATGTAAAGGAACATTTGCCATGACCTGGATTCGACCCAGGATTGCTGCGGCCACAACGTAGAGTACTAACCACTATACGATCACGGCATGTTTCCTCCGCTCCATCTGTTAGCAGTGATGATCAGCTGTGACAAAACCATAGAGAAGATATCGACTTGAGAAGAGCGAGAGCTCATCAAAAAAGAACATGTGCCTTTTCCTTCAATCCAGATTTGAACCACTGACCTAAGGATGTCTTTTGAGTTGTCTCTACCAACTGAGCTATCAAAGGGTGATGCATGGTAGAAGCACTATGTACTTTGTGTATTGTGGCCTTGATTGCAACGTTTTACTTTTTTCCATTCGATCTTGTTCCAAACATAGATTCCCAAGTATTTTGGGTGAATGTTCAAAGTACATTTCCCCATCTCTACACACAAGTGGATCTCATTTTCTGACTAGAAATATGGCCAACCTTTCTATTGTTGCTATCAGCTCACTGGGCATTGGAGTTGCTTTCCCCCTAAGGAAGTTAGACAAATCCCCAACTACTTGATGTTGCAGTGGTTGCTAATCAACTCTGTATTCCAACAGCTTGATCTTGTTTTATGACTTCTTTTGAGCTTTTGCATACCTGTTTTTCTTGTCATCTTCGCAAAGTTTCCTCTGACAGAAACGTTATTTAAGATGGAATGTAAAGGAACATTTGCCACGCCCTGGATTGGACCCAGGATTGCTGCGGCCACAACGCAGAGTACTAACCACTATACGATCACGGCATGTTTCCTCAGCTCCATCTGTAAGCAGTGATGATCAGCTGTAACAAAACGATAGTAAAGATGTCGACTTGAGAAGAGCGAGAGCTCATCAAAAAAGAACATGTGCCTTTTCCTTCAATCCAGATTTGAACCACTGACTTAAGGATGTCTTTTGAGCTGTCTCTACCAACTGAGCTATCAAAGGGTGATGCATGATAGAAGCACTATGTACTTTGTGTATTGAGGCCTTGATTGCAACGTTTTACTTTTTTCTATTCGATCTTGTTCCAAACATAGATGCCCAAGTATTTTGGGTGAACGTTCAAAGTACATTTCCCCATCTCTACACACAAGTGGATCTCATTTTCTGACTAGAAATATGGCCAACCTTTCTATTGTTGCTATCAGCTCTTTGGGCATTGGAGTTGTTTTTTCCCCCTAAGGAAGTTAGACAAATCATCAACTACTTGATGTTGCTGTGGTTGCTAATCAACTCTGTATTCCAACCGCTTGTTCTCGTCTTATGACTTCTTTTGAGCTTTTGAATACCTGTTTTTCTTGTCATCTTAGCAAAGTTTCCTCTGACAGAAACGTTATTTAAAATGGAATGTAAAGGAACATTTGCCATGACCTGGATTCGACCCAGGATTTCTGCGGCCACAACGCAGAATACTAACCACTATACGATCACGGCACTTTTCCTCAGCTCCATCTGTAAGCAGTGATGATCAGCTGTAACATAACGATAGTAAAGATGTCGACTTGAGAAGAGCGAGAGCTCATCAAAAAAGAACATCTACCTTTTCCTTCAATCCAGATTTGAACCACTGACTTAAGGATGTCTTTTGAACTGTCTCTACCAACTGAGCTATCAAAGGGTGATGCATGGTAGAAGCACTATGTACTATGTGTATTGAGGCCTTGATTGCAACGTTTTACTTTTTTCTATTCGATCTTGTTCCAAACATAGATGCCCAAGTATTTTGGGTGAACGTTCAAAGTACATTTCCCCATCTCTACACACAAGTGGATCTCATTTTCTGACTAGAAATATGGCCAACCTTTCTATTGTTGCTATCAGCTCACTGGGCATTGGAGTTGTTTTTTCCCCTAAGAAAGTTAGACAAATCACCAACTACTTGATGTTGCAGTGGTTGCTAATCAACTCTGTATTCCAACCGCTTGTTCTTGTTTTATGACTTCTTTTGAGCTTTTGCATACCTGTTTTTCTTTTCATCTTAGCAAAGTTTCCTTTGACAGAACCGTTATTTAAGATGGAATGTAAAGGAACATTTGCCATGACCTGGATTCGACCCAGGATTTCTGCGGCCACAACGCAGAGTACTAACCACTATACGATCACGGCATGTTTCCTCAGCTCCATCTGTAAGCAGTGATGATCAGCTGTAACAAAACGATAGTAAAGATGTTGACTTCAGAAGAGCGTGAGCTCATCAAAAAAGAACATGTACCTTTTCCTTCAAGCCACATTTGAACCACTGACCTAAGGATGTCTTTTGAGCTGTCTCTACCAACTGAGCTATCAAAGGGTGATGCATGGTAGAAGCACTATGTACTTTGTGTATTGAGCCCTTGATTGCAACGTTTTACATTTTTCTGTTCGATCTTGTTCCAAACATAGATGCCCAAGTATTTTGGGTGAACGTTCAAAGTACATTTCCCCGTCTCTACACACACAAGTGGTTCTCATTTTCTGACTAGAAATATGGCCAACCTTTCTATTGTTGCTATCAGCTCACTGGGCATTGGAGTTGTTTTTTCCCCCTAAGGAAGTTAGACAAATAACCAACTACTTGATGTTGCAGTGGTTGCTAATCAACTCTGTATTCCAACCGCTTGTTCTCGTCTTATGACTTCTTTTGAGCTTTTGCATACCTGTTTTTCTTGTCATCTTAGCAACGTTTCCTCTGACAGAAACGTTATTTAAGATGGAATGTAAAGGAACATTTGCCATGACCTGGATTCGACCCAGGATTTCTGCGGTCAAAAAGCAGAGTACTAACCACTATACGTTCACGGCATGTTTCCTCAGCTCCATCTGTAAGCAGTGATGATCAGCTGTAACAACACAATAGTAAAGATGTCGCTTGAGAAGAGCGAGAGCTCATCAAAAAAGAACATCTACCTTTTCCTTCAATCCAGATTTGAGCCACTGACCTAAGGATGTCTTTTGAGCTGTCTCTACCAACTGAGCTATCAAAGGGTGATGCATGGTAGAAGCACTGTCGCGTGCACGTCCCATTTGCCGGTTCCGTTAGAACTTATGAGACGGTGCATCCATCAGGGTTCTAGGGGATGTCGGCGAGTTTTATCGTATCAGATCCGGGTTTGGACCACCTAATTAGAATCGTGTCTTTTATTTTAATGGTGAAATGACTTGCACGAATAGCAATCCCCAGAGTAGTCCACTTCTTTTAAACTCGTTACCTTTTGGTTAAGATACTAGAGAGAAGTCTGGAGGCAAGCCAAGCCTCTCAGCAATTTTTTGGGTTATCTGGATTAATTGCGCCTCTAACAGCTTATATGGGAGGTTGGTAACCGTAAAATGATTTATGCTAGTTGATCAGGCTAACATAAGTTTATCAATTTATTTAATCAATCCAACCTTCCAGCTGGTAGAGACTTTTTCAACCTGCAATCAGAGCCAAAAATAACCTCTAATATTCTGATTTTATCACCCTTAAGACAACTCGTTACTCGCAAGGAGGGGGGAGTTAAACTCCCCTTATCTTAAGGTTTCTTTATATTATTTTATTACAAACTGTAAAGTAAGTCCTGATAATTCAGAGACCTATGATCGACATGCTTACCTCTGTGCAATTATGGCCAGGGCTCCAAACGTGAAGCTTTAGAGAAAACCTGAAATAATCAGGATTATGTTTCTTTTTCAAAAAAGGTTTATTACAAAATAGAAAATTACAAAAATGAGTAAGTATAAAAACAGCCGCTATCCCCCAAGGAGGAATTAGTTCAAAATGATTAAATAAGAGTTAGTTTACACTAGCTCCTGTCTTCTGAGAATCTCCCCAAACTCTCGTCTTGGAATCCCCAAAAAAACTCTCAGCCCGATCTGAGCTGCATCCTTTTATATCATTCCCGAGACTGCTCTAAACAATGTAAGAGTCACAAGTCATTCTCTCCTGACAGTTTAGGTCAAGGGGTCATTTACCAAATACACTTTTTTTAGCTCTACATAAGACATTTGGTATCATTTTCACTACATGCAGTATTCACATGAGGGCACAAAAGTTCATGTTGCACTCCTGGAATGGGAGCACAGGTCATAAATCTTCATGTTGGTAGCAAATTGTAGATCTTTCTTCAGCATTCCTGAGGACTTCTGGGTCCAGATGGACTGTCCTTACTCCATTCCAGTCCTTCTTTTCCCGCCAGAGGTGGAGTTAGGGGCGGGGCCATGGATGGACCCATGGGTGGATCCAGAGAAGCCAGCCTGCCTTTTGACCCTTTGCCTAGTTCTGTCCTCGCCAGCAAGTCCTGAACTATTGTCCTCTTGACCCTTGTGTGACCCTTGTCTCTGACCACTGTTTCTAAGCCTTGACCGGCCAGGACTCGCAACATCTCCCACGGGGACAAACTTGGGCAAAGGACCATAAAAAGATAGAGCAGCAATTCAAGCCTTCATAAATCTAGCATCCAACTCACTCAGGAATGGCTGAACACTCAGACACCTAACTGTGGCCTCCACATCAACCCTCATTCTCATCATAATGCCATCATCAGCTACGGGTAAACACAAGGTCCCTTTGCGGGTTGTTACAAAACCTTTAAACTGCCTCCTTCCATCTGTGGGATCTTCGCCCAAAAAGAATAAAGATAAATCCATCACTGGAGCTTCTCCACGTGGAAGCGATCCCAGCATTTGTGGTGGGAAGCTGGCGCTGAAAACCAAAACATGATTTCTCGTATCTAACAAAGGTGCGGTCCCAAAAGAGTCACAGACTTCTGGGCCGAACCATCCAGTCTTTACAGACAAAATATTCATAAACTGAAAGCAATCTATAATCTTGCCTTGACAAACAAAGTAACACCCCTTCTGGGATTTAATCCTCCATCTCATTTCTCTCCCTGGTGCAATTCGGACAGGAGGAGGAATGCCTGCTGGCTCCCTACTTAGACAGACCATAGGGATTTCACTTATCACATCAGGACACGGGACACATGTCGAAGTTGCCGTCATTACTGATACAACCTCTTCAGCCACGTCAGCCGTTGTCAGCTCCTCGTCGTGGGTCCCCTCAAGCAGGTCATTCATGTCAGGAGGGGTCAACATTAGTACGTCGTCCTCCTGACCAGCCTCCCGCTTGAATCCCTTTTCCATTTGGTCTGGACGTACTGAATAAACCTGCAAGACACGCAGCGTTTATTCATCGTAGCATGCTCACACTGGAGCCCGATTGTCTTAGTCTGAGGAAATCCATCCCTCCTGCGATTCACGGTGCACAAATAGTATGTGCCATTCAGAGAGAAAACAGTTGGTGGACTTGCAGAGGGGCTTAATCCCTGTGTGATATTCTGCAGGATCAAGTCCATCTGTAAGGAACGTAAATATGTCCCACATGAGATATGTAACTCATTCTATGAAGCAATTAGTAACTGCATTACTGCATAAACACTTCTTAATTATAGGAGAAAATAAATCAGCAGAAGTTGCAGGAAGAATCACACTACAATTCCTATTTGCAGGCATAGTTTTACAACAATAATCCTCACAAGTCTACACCAGTTATGAAATGTCTACAACATCCTAAAGATAAACTGGATAAAATAATTATAAAATCCTGACATACCTCAAGATTCAGAGCGTCAAGCAGTTCAGATTCAGGGTGAATTTGATGAGCCATTTGTGTTCACTTCAAGTTATAGCCTGACAGTTAAGGAGCAAGTGACATGCCGTGCAGAGAGGCCTGCACTTAAACAGGAGCAACAAGAGGGGGGGCTAATACTCCCCCTGTCTTGACACCTCTCTTCCCATCTTATCTGGATGCACCAGGTCAGGTTTTCTTTCTCCTAACAGCTTTCTTCCTGTCAACTGCCACTTGTTGTTTTTACAGGCCAAAATCATACCGATTATTAAAATAATCACCCCACACATCAATCCGAGAGCGCACAGGGGCCAAAAGAGAGCATCCCAGACTGGCCTAATGATGTGCTCTCTCACTCCTTTTACCAAAGTTTCCATTGAATCAGAAGTTCCTTGAATTACATTATTAGAAACTTGCACTACACTGTCACTCACAATCTCCCCTACACCACGCACTATCAGACTCACATGACGTAATGTGCCATTTATGCCATATGCAAAATAATCAAACCAGTCGGCTTTTTGCTGATCTAACGATCTTCGAAATGGTGAGCAAAAACCACTTCTCAGGTCCCAATTTGGGAAATTTCTGAAGTTAGGAAACTCTTTGGGTGTGTCAGGGTCAATTGTGAATCTTTCAGGCTGAGGATTTTTCCCTATTCTAGGTTCATTAAAACACACATGATGGTCTATGCCTAACCCGTTAAGGTAATGAAAATTAACCAGACTAAACGCTCCCCACTTAGTTGTTCCTGGGGCTGTGAATCCAGGGGGCACTAAGTCTCCAACTTTATCATTCATAACTATTATACGATCTAAAAGACCATTTCCGGTCTTTGTATCATTTACTTCCCAAGTATTTGTTTTATCAATAGAAAACCAATTTGTTTTAACTCGAAGTTGACCATGTTCCATCACAAGAGTTTTAGTTCCCACTAATTTTCTTTCAAAGGTTTCTGCTTCAATCCTTGTGTCCTGGGGGTAATAATCATATTTTTGCTTATTATATCCCTCTCCATACCAGTATGTCATAGGATATGTCTCGTACATTCCTCTCCTATAATATCTATAATCTTCTGGAATATTTCTTTGCATATAACCACATAAGACTTTATAGCATAATTCTCCAGTTCCTAAAGTAGCTATGTTTAGATAAGGAGGCCTAGATTTAAAAAACTCTCGATCTCCTAATGTGTCTGGACGCAGACCTCCAACTGTTAATCCATATAGTTGTGAATACCAAAAAATACACATCCTTCTAGTTAACCCTTTGGTATTATTACAGACTTCCACCTGACATCCTTCAAGCATTAAGGTATAATTTCTAGCCCATGTGGGACTGTGATAAAAATCTTTCTTATGGGTTGGTCTAATCATTTCATTTACTGCTTCGAAGATGGAGTCTGCCTCAATTATACTATCAGGAGTAGCTGTACCCTTTTGATAATATGCTCCTGCGATCCTTATTCTAATTGGCTCGCCCCCCTGCCATAAAGCGCTGTTATTCGCTTAACTGGTTAAACAGAGTCTAGTTCCCTCATTCCATGCATGAAATCCTGTATCTAAATTAGTGGGATCAGATTGATTCTTTTTCATCCATTGCACTACTTTCGGGTGTTTGAAATTAGGAACCTCATAAACCCATTCTGTATAAAGAGTGTGTTTCACCTTATGCAGTTCCCATCCTTGTGGCTGAAGGCCTACCTCATTATGGAGGCAGAAAAATGTCCAGTTAAAATATGTACCATTAGTGGGAAGTATATAATTCTGATATCCTGTGTAGTTTGCATATTCACTATGACCTTTACGTAAGAGTCGAGCTAAGTCTGAAGTAGATCTCTTACCCCGCACACCGGGCTCCAGAAAGAGAGGAACGGTTTCTTCACCTTCCTCTGCCTCAGCCAGGGGATCAGACATTGCAGGGGGTACTTTTGATAACCATTTAATCACATTATCCTTTACCTTCTGCCACATGTGACTCTCCTATCATGGACAAGGAATCATATTTTAGTGTTGTATTAGGAGGGGGGGTCGGACAAACATCTCTTCGTTCCCTCCCTCTTGATAATCTTTGATAACAATGCGTAATATTTCCTGTTTGCCAGGAACTTAAACTACTGTCTTTGGTCTGAAAACACCCAAATTCGATTCTACGAGGCCACCATCTTTCTATTTTTATTACTTTAAAAGTGGTGAAGTTGTGTCCCCATTCTAAATCATTTCTAAGGCAATATTTGTAAACCCACAACTCTACTTCACCTGAAGTTTGATTTAAGATTTTCTTTGTCCTTAATATTATCTGACAAGATCGATCAAGCTCTGTGGATCCTGTCTGATCCATTAAGACTGCCATATACTCCGCCCATGGGCTGGTCTCACCACACTCCGTGTCATTCTTCTCCTCCTGCTCTGCTGCAGAAAATGTCACGGAGGGTATAGCCATGATCCGGTCAAATCCATTTTCTCCACAGGGCAAGCGCAGGCAACCAGTTTTGTTCCCTGTTACACTACAAATCTTGAATCCAATCTGTGTTGCTATCATGCAGGTGGTTATATTCTCATTAAAATCTTCTTTGGGCCATAACAGCTTAATTTTGGATACATTCCAATTCCCTACTAATTGTTGCGGCCCTCCGTGAGTTATGTTATATGTCACCGAGGACACATGATACGTTCGGAGATATACATGTACCCCATATGCAATTGCTATACTTAATCCTATGAGGCTAAATTCGAAAAGGATAAAAAAGGCCCATTTAATCCATTCTATTATCCAATTCTGTCCTTTCGGAATATTTACATTTTTCTTTTCAACTTTGGGGTCAACTCCAGCCGGAGTTGCATACCTGACCACTTTTCGTTTTCTGCTGCTTTCCCTCTTATATTTCTGAGTAGACAACATCTGCAAAAACAGAAGCATAAAAATCAGCAGGAAATGAAAGCGCCCTGCTCTAGTTAGTTAGAGTCAGATTGGAGACCAGCCTTCTACGAGACATTCTAGTGTGAGCAGTCCCATAAATCTTAGGCCAATATGCCTCTCCTCTCCGGGTGGTCACTATGTTAACAGCCGAGCTGCAAATGCGACCCGACAGGTCTATTACCTCCACCAAAGTTAACTGATAAGCCATGAACTTACGCTCCGCCCCTGGTCCAAGACTCTTCAGCTCAACCAGGCATGATGTAACACGCTTACGCATCCCAGGGGGCTCCTGAACAGACAATCCTGTATGCCAGTCAAGAGTCCCTGACAGATAAGTTCCCCATCTGTCATCTTTATATTCTTGAGTTACCCCAATCTGTGTACCTGTTTCCCATGCATCAGCCAGCGTACCAAATTGCTGTCCTAATATCAAGCTATTAATAGACTCAAATTTGGACCGAGCCTGAAGCTCTTCCAGTCCTTTTTCTCTGGTCTTGAGCTTGACCACAAATGGATAAGCTTCCACCCATAAATCTCTAACTGGCTTCACCAGGCTAGGATTCCTGAGCAGCTCTCCTACAAAAAACATACTTGGCTGGCTTGTCGGTAAGCATGTAGTCACAACACCATTCTTCGTGAAACAGCACCCATCTTTGATTTCACCTCTGTGGGTGCATTCGCAGACCTGCCAGGAGATGATGCCTGGATTATTCCTCAAGCAGGTTCCGCAAAAACATATTTTAATGGGAGCAGACAGCTCCACTGCACCTGTATGCAAGTCCGTTCCTCTCTCCAGGTGAGTGGGCTTCTGCTCCCGGAGCCCCGACCATTTAATTAGAGTGCACAGAGATCCGCATGTCACGCATGTTCCCGGCTTCAAGCCTCCCCATTGCGCATAACGATACACATTTGCAGATTCTATGAAGCCCGGAAACATAGCCACTTTACAATCGTTAACAAAATCCCCCTTCGTTAACAGAAGGAGGCCCGGAGTACCTGAGATCTTACAAGTCATTTCTTCACTAGATTTTGGCCCAGCCATGACCTTCAATCAAGTAATTAATAAAAAAAAAATATTTTTTATTTTATTTATTTATTTATTTTTAATTAATTAATTTTATTTTTAAGAGTTATTTTATAACTTGATGAGGGTGAACGCGCAAACCAGTGTCAGTTAAAACCACGTTCCCAGTTACGTCTTTTATTATGAAGGGACCACTTACGTTATGCTTTATGCAATCTCCTTTTCGAACCGGTCCTCTTTTGACCCAAATTCTTTCACCTTTCTGTAACACAGAGACGTGTTCCGGGTTAGTTTTTTTCTCAGCTCTTTTCAGTTTCGTCCTATTAAGGATCCCATTTAGTTCTGAAACTCCCTCCGGTGTATCCCATCGGGAGCTCAGGTTAGTTAGGATGTGATTTTTTTATCGTCCTAACTGCTCTTTCTGCTATTCCGTTAGTGTGGGACTCGTAAGGGATAGAAAAAATGTGTCTTATCCCCCTTGATTCAAGCAGACAAGAAACTTTGTCATTCTTAAATTCAGGTCCTACATCTGAACGGAGTGACTCACACGTGAGGGGCAGGTGCAGAGATAAGGCCATGCTGACCGTATTTCCTGTGACACGTTTCAGCGGTATTATCTTGCTCTGATCACCTGGTCCATTATCTTTGATTACCAAAAAGAACTTATGTCCGTTCACTCCTCTCGAGGCACATTCACCAACATCCGTGCTGAAATGCACCCCGGGCACATCACACATGATGGGCAAATGGTCATAAATCACGGGTTGAGCCCCTCCTTTTTCTTTACACGACTCACATGTCGCTTTTACTCGTGCTGTTAGTTCTTTCAGCTTTGGTACAGAAATCTTTTCTTTTTTGAAAATCTCACGCAAACGCAACACTCCTACGTGTCCGTAATTTTTATGCGCAAATGTCACCAGCTCTTCATCAGCTGCAGCGCTCCTGTTCTGTAAAAACGCTGTGGGTAGAAACAAAGCTCGAGCTTGTACTAATTCATCCACTTCTGCGTTTCCGATCTCATCCTTGCTTTTTCCATTTGTATGGCTATTTACATGTGTCACCTGAATCTGTAATTTTTTCTTATAACACGATACTAAAGTCCACAAGTCAGCGTGATCCAATCTCTCTCCATCAGTTTTCTGGAAATCTTTAGCTTCCCAAAATGCTAAATGGTCATCTAGTCCGTCTTTAACGTATTTAGTCTGTGACCAATCTTACTGATTTGAGTTTCAGCTTACACGCGTCAGCAAGCGCCATGACAACGGTCGTCAACTCTGCAGTTTGAGCGGACCCGACAGTCTGTCCAGTTTGTTGGTACTTCCTGTCCTTTAGCTGTCTCACAAACCCCCACTTACAGAAGTCTGCATCTGCTGTTTTCTTAGATCCATCAGTGTAGTAAACTGCCTCTGGTTTTATGGGTTTAACAACCTCTTTCCTGTCAGGCTTAAGTTTTGTTTCTCCTTCCACGTGAATCTGCGGGTTTGCCAATAACATCTCCCACTTTGCCCATCTGGGTAAAACGGCCCTCGCCTGTGGGAGGAGATCTTTCCGAAGTTCTTTAATCATATAATCAGTAGATTGAATTATGATTTTTTGCGATCCGGCCAGAGCGAACATCATATCTTTATGTTTCATCAGGGTGGTCAGCACCTTTTCGCTGGGCGTGTAACGGCCCTCTGTTGGTGCGAGTTTATAGCCCTTACATGTTATCAGACTCTTGCTGTCATAGTTCTGAAATAAACACTCTGTGAAATCCTGTCCTACAATCACTCTTACAGCTAACGGTTTATGATGCTCTCTATTTGAAAGATTCACTAGATTAGCACCTATTTTAACCATCACTGCTTGATAAGTCTCAAGCTCCTGTGAGCTCAGTTTGCGGTTGTGCGTCACCAGTTTCTGACCCACTTTGGTTCTGAGACCTTTTTTAAGTGACATTATGGGATCAATGATGTTTCGAAAATCACAGACGTTGCTGGAAATGTACTGGAGCTGTCCGATAACAACTTACATCATCAGTAAGTCATGTGGGGGTGTTATGTTCTGCAGATAGGTGGAAGGTACCGACACTGAATCTGACACTTCAAAACCTAGGAACGTAACTTTCGTGCGTCCTAGCTGGCTTTTCTTGAAGTTGAGTTTGAATCCCGCACATGTCAGTCTGGTCACCACCTCGTCCAAAGTTTTCAGGTGTTCGCTTTCACAATCATGCGTGAAAAATATGTCATCGATATATTGAACGACAGGTAAACCTTCCAGATATGACTGTACGACTCCTTGAAATTTATTCGGCGCGTTTACCCATCCCTGAGGCAAAACGCACCATTGAAAATGCTTTCCTTCAAATGTAAATCCAGTTTTAGCTCGACTTTCTTGCGCTAAAGGGAACCGTTAGCCAAATCAATGCATGTTTTATATTTTTTAAAAGGCATGGTGCAGAGCTGCATGTACGGGTCAAAAGTTTTACGCACGTCGTGCGGTGTCACTCTATTTAATCCTTTCAAATTGTGTACCAGTCTGTAGGTGCCATCAGGTTTAGGAACAGCTTGAATGGGAAGACAGGTGGATAATGTATCTTTCTCTTCGATTATCCCTTTTTCTTTAAGCTCAACGAGAGTACACCTGATCTCATCTCTTCCTTCCCTGATCGGATACTGCTTTTCCCTGGCAGGCATTGCTCCTTTAGTAATGCATTGTTCTTTTACTCTGCCACAATCATTTTTGTGTGTAGCCCAATTACCTTTTTGGATTATTTCTCTGAGTTTGTGTGGGTCCAGAGTAGTCTTCTCCAGTTGCTCTTTAATGAGACTGTCCATATTTAATTAACCTAAAAAACTCACATGCAGTGCTGGGTCTTTCGTTATTTTTACTAAATCCTTTAAACTAATTAAGTTTTCTGCACCTTTTATGTAAAGAATTCCCTGTTCGTCTTTAGGAACTGCCATGTTACGTACAGAGCCATCTGCGAGTATCACATTCTTGTATCCTATTTGTTCCATCGGATTATTTTCACGCTTTGCTGATATTAATGCCCCAGTATCTAAAATGTATTTTGTATTTTCGTATTTTACTTTAAGCCACTCTCCATCCCAATGTGTATGAGATGAGAGCGCCTCAATTATTTCTACTTTTGTTGTGGTGGCGGTTGGCTTCTCTGATTGTTGTATTTCGCGTCCCAATCTTTTACTGATTGGATCAATTTCTCTTTCTGTTCTTTGGTCATCCGGGCCCACTCCTCCGGGTTCGCTCTCCTGGGTCGAGCCACAGGACAGCCGGGGGTTCCCATGAAAAACGGCCTTGCATTCGGGTCCAACTGACCCCTGGATCTCTGGTTCTGATTCGGTTCTGTCCTGGGTGGGAGTTGCCTCGGTTGAGAGCTCACTGATTGGCTCCCTTGCTGTTGGTATGGAGGGGGCAGAGGGGATGGTATCTGACCTTTCAATCTGTTTCCGGCCTGCCGTCCTAATTCGTTTTTTGACTGCTTAAATTCCCTTGTGCGATCCCACGCCTGCGCTTGTCGGATTTTTTCTGCAGGAGAGAGATTAGGCCACATCGCAGCCATCATTAATCCCCCTGGCAGATCAGCTAAAAGTTTTTCCTGCTGGACTTGTGAAAGCCCTGCGATTGTTCCCAAGCACCCAGCTTATGTAATTTTTCCTGTACTGATTTCAGCACTTAAAGCTTTCCTTCGTCGTTCACCAGAATCCTCACCAATCCCTCTAGGAGAACTCTCCGCCAAGGACATCAGCGAGGCTCCCGGGGTTAAACGCAGATCGTTCTTTAATGCTATAACCTGAGAAATCTCTGGACTTGAAAGTTGTTCAATCGTCATACCTCGATCCTGAAGTCTCTGTACATATCCAGCGTCTGTCTCACCCGGTGCTCTTTGTGGCAGGATGGTATGATCAAAATGTCCTAAGCTTACTCTTGACTTTTCCTGAGCAGTTTGCCAATATGGGGAATATTCCTGTTCTAGGATTCTTTCCTTAGGCATTGAATTAAGCTGTCCTCCCTGCGGAGTGCTTCGGTTTGCATCCAAAGGTTGGGAGGGGCTGCACGGCGAGTAGCAGTGAGTTTTCACTGCCGAATCTCTAGCCATACACCCACCTCGATAAAAATCATATCCTTGGCCCAAATAAGCATGCTTAAAAGGTTGCCCCCATCCTGATTGCAACATGACTTCTTCCCTACTTTTTGCTGCTTGAATTGCCAAAGCCGTGAAGCTATCTACAGGGTACCAGTCTGGAAAAGGATTTTCTGCTTCTTCTCCTACATAATTCTGGTCTCCCTCTGTATTAATTGCAAACTGGACTCGTCCTGGCTCTGGAACTGGTCTAACTGGGCCTACGTTAGGAGGTGCCTGAGGCTCATAATATTTCATCTGTACTGGACGGCTTTTCTTATTTAGTCCTCTAATGCCATAAACTATAGGATTTGTCTCATCTCCTTTTTCCGCTCTCTGGGGTTGCTGCTCTACATTTTCTCTGTTCTCACCTTGCTCATGGGCTGTAACTGGGGATAACCAACTCACTTTTTCAGGTGTTTTGCCTCCAGGGATCCGAGTGCTGCATTTTTGTTGGGATCCGCATTCTGACCTGAGCGTCCCTTTGGGTGTGCCACGCACCACCAGTTGGGAACCCTGTTCTTCCTCCGATTCAGCTTCACTCTCGCTGCTTCTGTCTCTGGCCTCAAACCAATGTTTGACTTTCTTCTCTACTCGCGGCAAGGTTGATTTATCCACTAAAATTACGACCGGAATGTCTCCTAGCCTGCTAGAGGCTTCGGAATAAACCACCAAACCTGCACCATATGCTTCAGTTATCCGACACACCTGGGGTTTGTTATTAAGCTTAAACACTAGCCGTCACGCTCCTAAATCCAAGGCTTCTGACACCACCCGCTCCCAAGCTTGCTGAAAAGAGATGTCGGGAATATGAGGGTCTACGTTAATTATGGAAATAGCGCTAACACGACCTTCCAGATTCCCTAATTGCTTGTCTAAGAGAGTAGTAATTTCTCCAGCTTCGTAATTACGATCTACCAGTGGGATCATGGAGCTTCTGCTTTCTGCCCCTAACAGTCTCCTCAGAGAACTTAAAGAGGACGTGGTACCGGCAGAACTTTGTGGATCTTTCAGAAAGATCAACACATCTTCCTCTCGGATCTCCGCATCTATTTTCTCGCTTGACAAAATTATCACCGGCTCTTGACCTATCATAACATGATTCGGAGGAGCCGCGGGACTATGCGGTTCTAACGGGGGAAAAGGAATTTGGTTTGGAGTCCTTTCAGCCCCTGACCGTCTCTGAGTCTCGTCTTTCTCCCACGCAGGAACATGCTGTTCAGTGGGCGATCTCTCCGCTCCTCTCATGGGCACCTGAGAAGGGGTTTGTACATGTAGAAACGGGTTCCACTGCGCCGGCCGAACCGCGTCAGGCGGGTTCGGTGGGGGTGCAGGAAATCCGCTCTCGGAACCGGGGCTCACAGGGAATTCCCCGCGGAGCGCTGGATACAAAGGGGGCGCGGTCGGAACCGATGGGACTTCATCCCAGGAGACCGACATTTCGACTGCAGCTCTCCTTCGGTACATTTCCGCTTGGAGCTCCGTGATTCCCAGTCGGTTACATAACGCCTGTCTCATTTGAATTGCCTCATTTTTGCTTCTAGATAAGAAGTAAATTGTTCTACCATTAGACTGTTGAACCACAAACTCCGCCATAGCAGAGTACATCGCTCCCGGATCACATCGGTACTGCCCGACTCCAAATGGGGTCAGAACTAAAGGTTCCGGTCCAGTTGGTATTTGCTCAAGCAGAAGGATCTCATATTGCTCGCCCGTGGGGAGTTTCGCTGGATTCTCCCAACAACACCACGCTATTTGATTAAAAACAGGATCATTTTGTTGTTCTGCTAGAATCACTAAATCACCCACTAACGGAAATACATGATTATTCTTTACTTGAATTTCAGCATTCGGACAGCGCTCCGCTGCGGCTTGAGCTGTGCCGGCCTCGTTCTGAAAGCTTCTGTTACAGGATATTGCTAAAACGCTTTGTGGTTCACCTTGAAATGTCGCTATTTCTCCGGTGACAAATCTCACATTAAGGAGAATATTTTCCGGTTTTACCGTTAAAGATCTATCTGCCATGGCTGTTTGAAAGTTTCTCTTTTTTTATTTATTTTATTTTTATTCGTTTTCACGTCTTATTCTTTATTCTTACTCTTTATTCCTTTTTATTTTTTTTTGCCTAGCTTTTATCCTTGGCTATTCTTACGTCGGAAAGCCGTGATTTCTTTATACCTCTTTGAGTTAATCGTCAGTTCTCCCAAATTTCTTTCCTTTTCGAGAAATTGGTGCGGTTTTCACTCCAAGGTTATAAGCTTAACCGGTCCATGGTGCGTAAGCTTTTATAAGCCTAAAAGACAGTTAGTTCTACGTCGGATAGTCCGGTATCTAATATTTGTACCTTCGCTCATCAGCCCCATGTTGCAGGCGCCATGTCGCGTGCACGTCCCATTTACCGGTTCCGTTAGAACTTATGAGACGGTGCATCCATCAGGGTTCTAGGGGATGTCGGCGAGTTTTATCGTATCAGATCCGGGTTTGGACCACCTAATTAGAATCGTGTCTTTTATTTTAAAGGTGAAATGACTTGCACGAATAGCAATCCCCAGAGTAGTCCACTTCTTTTAAACTTGTTACCTTTTGGTTAAGATACTAGAGAGAAGTCTGGAGGCAAGCCAAGCCTCTCAGCAATTTTTTGGGTTATCTGGATTAATTGCGCCTCTAACAGCTTATATGGGAGGTTGGTAACTGTAAAATGATTTATGCTAGTTGATCAGGCTAACATAAGTTTATCAATTTATTTAATCAATCCAACCTTCCAGCTGGTAGAGACTTTTTCAACCTGCAATCAGAGCCAAAAATAACCTCTAATATTCTGATTTTATCGCCCTTAAGACAACTCGTTACTCGCAAGGAGGGGGGAGTTAAACTCCCCTTATCTTAAGGTTTCTTTATATTATTTTATTACAAACTGTAAAGTAAGTCCTGATAATTCAGAGACCTATGATCGACATGCTTACCTCTGTGCAATTATGGCCAGGGCTCCAAACGTGAAGCTTTAGAGAAAACCTGAAATAATCAGGATTATGTTTCTTTTTCAAAAAAGGTGTATTACAAAATAGAAAATTACAAAAATGAGTAAGTATAAAAACAACCGCTATCCCCCAAGGAGGAATTAGTTCAAAATGATTAAATAAGAGTTAGTTTACACTAGCTCCTGTCTTCTGAGAAACTCCCCAAACTCTCGTCTTGGAATCCCCAAAAAAACTCTCAGCCCGATCTGAGCTGCATCCATTTATATCATTCCCGAGACTGCTCTAAACATTGTAAGAGTCACAAGTCATTCTCTCCTGACAGTTTAGGTCAAGGGGTCATTTACCAAATACACTTTTTTAGCTCTACATAAGACATTTGGTATCATTTTCACTACATGCAGTATTCACATGAGGGCACAAAAGTTCATGTTGCACTCCTGGAATGGGAGCACAGGTCATAAATCTTCATGTTGGTAGCAAATTGTAGATCTTCCTTCAGCATTCCTGAGGACTTCTGGGTCCAGATGGACTGTCCTTACTCCATTCCAGTCCTTCTTTTCCCGCCAGAGGTGGAGTTAGGGGCGGGGCCATGGGTGGACCCATGGGTGGATCCAGAGAAGCCAGCCTGCCTTTTGACCCTTTGCCTAGTTCTGTCCTCGCCAGCAAGTCCTGAACTATTGTCCTCTTGACCCTTGTGTGACCCTTGTCTCTGACCACTGTTTCTAAGCCTTGACCGGCCAGGACTCGCAACAATATCACATTCCTAAGGGGGTCAAGTTAGGTCATAAAGGTCACCGGATCACTTGTTCCTTAAACGCGGTATTCCAAACACACATTTGGGGGCTTTAAACTTGGCTTCTGAATGTCTCAGAGAGGTCAGGTTTGTTTGAGGGTACTCCAATCAACAGCCCCTATTACCCCAAAAAGGAATGGAGTCATTAGCACTTATGGTTTTTAAATGGCACCCAGAATTATGTTGCACGAAGCACAATTTCACATCATTCTGGGTCCCTTTGTGTGAAAACAAGGTCCAATCAGGCTGAAACGCTACAGGAAGGTAGAATCTATTGAGTTGTAGGTGATCTGAACGTTTTATGATGATAGTACATTCCTAAGGGGGTCAAACCATGTCCCAAAGGTCACCGGGCCTGGTGTCACTTTAAATAATTAGTCCTGTTAAACATTTGTGGGCTTATAACTTTTCTTCTAAATGTCCTAGTGAGGTCAAGTTTGATTTAGCGTACTCCAATTACCAGCCCCTACAACCCCAAAAAGGAATGGAGTCATTAGCACTTATGGTTCTTAAATGGCACCCAGAATTATGTCACACAAAGCACAATTTCAAATCATTCTGGGTCCATTTCTCAGAAAAAAGCTTCAATCAGGCTGAAACATCACAGAAAAGTAGAATCTGTTGAGTTGTAAATGATTCCTGTGTTTCATGATGATATCACATTCCTAAGGGGGTCAAGTTAGGTCATAAAGGTCACCGGATCACTTGTTCCTTAAAGGCAGTATTCCAAACACACCTTTGGGGGGCTTATAACTTGGCTTCTGAATGTGTCAGAGAGGTCAGGTTTGTTTTAGAGTACTCCAAATAAGCCCCTACAACCCCAAAAAGGAATGGAGTCATTAGCACTTATGGTTTTTAAATGGCGCCCAGAATTATGTCGCACAAAGCAAAATTTCACATCATTCCGGGTCCATTTCTCAGAAAAAAGCTTCAATCAGGCTGAAACGTCACAGAAAAGTAGAATCTATTGAGTTGTAAATGATTCCTGTAATTCATGATGATAGCACATTCCTAAGGGGGTCATATCAGGTCATAAAGGTCACTGGATCACTTGTTCCTTAAAGGCGGGGTTCCAAACACACCTTTGGGGGCTTATAACTTGGCTTCTGAATGTCTCAGAGAGGTTAGGTTTGTTTGAGGGTACTCCAATCAACAGCCCCTATTACCCCAAAAAGGAATGGAGTATTAGCACTTATGGTTTTTAAATGGCACCCAGAATTATGTTGCACGAAGCACAATTTCACATCATTCTGGGTCCATTTGTGTGAAAACAAGGTCCAATCAGGCTGAAAGGCTACAGGAAGGTAGAATCTATTGAGTTGTAGGTGATCTGAACGTTTTATGATGATAGTACATTCCTAAGGGGGTCAAACCATGTCCCAAAGGTCACCGGGCCTGGTGTCACTTTAAAGAAGTAGTCCAGTTACACCTTTGTGGGCTTATAACTTTTCTTCTGAATGTCCTAGAGAGGTCAGGTTTGTTTTAGAGTACTCCAATTAACAGCCCCTATAACCCCAAGAAGGAATGGAGTCATTAGCACTTATGGTTATTCAAATGGCACCCAGAATTATGTCACACAAAGCACAGTTTCACATCATTCCGGGTCCATTTCTCAGAAAAAAGCTTCAATCAGGCTGAAACATCACAGAAAAGTAGAATCTATTGAGTTGTAAATGATTCCTGTGTTTCATGATGATATCACATTCCTAAGGGGGTCAAGTTAGGTCATAAAGGTCACCGGATCACTTGTTCCTTAAAGGCGGTATTCCAAACACACCTTTGGGGGCTTATAACTTGGCTTCTGAATGTCTCAGAGAGGTCAGGTTTTTTTGACGGTACTCCAATCAACAGCCCCTATTACCCCAAAAAGGAATGGAGTCATTAGCACTTATGGTTTTTAAATGGCACCCAGAATTATGTTGCACGAAGCACAATTTCACATCATTCCGGGTCCATTTGTGTGAAAACAAGGTCCAATCAGGCTGAAACGCTACATGAAGGTAGAATCTATTGAGTTGTAAGTGATCTGAAAGTTTCATGATGATTGCACATTCCTAAGGGGGTCAAACCATGTCCCAAAGGTCACCGGGCCTGGTGTCACTTTAAAGAAGTAGTCCAGTTACACCTTTGTGGGCTTATAACTTTTCTTCTGAATGTCCTAGAGAGGTCAGGTTTGTTTTAGAGTACTCCAATTAAGCCCCTACAACCCCAAAAAGGAATGGAGTCATTAGCACTTATAGTTTTTAAATGGCACCCAGAATTATGTCGCACAAAGCACAATTTCACATCATTCCGGGTCCATTTCTCAGAAAAAAGCTTCAATCAGGCTGAAACATCACAGAAAAGTAGAATCTATTGAGTTGTAAATGATTCTTGTGTTTCATGATGATAGCACATTCCTAAGGGCGTCAAATCAGGTCATAAAGGTCACCGGATCACTTGATCCTTAAAGGCGGTATTCCAAACACACATTTGGGGGCTTATAACTTGGCTTCTGAATGTCTCAGAGAGGTCCGGTTTGTTTGAGGGTACTCCAATCAACAGCCCCTATTACCCCAAAAAGGAATGGATCATTAGCACTTATGGTTTTTAAATGGCACCCAGAATTATGTTGCACGAAGCACAATTTCACATCATTCTGGGTCCATTTGTGTGAAAACAAGGTCCAGTCAGGCTGAAACGCTACAGGAAGGTAGAATCTATTGAGTTGTAGGTGATCTGAACGTTTTATGATGACAGTACATTCCTAAGGGGGTCAAACCATGTCCCAAAGGTCACCGGGCCTGGTGTCACTTTAAATAATTAGTCCTGTTACACATTTGTGGGCTTATAACTTTTCTTCTAAACGTCCTAGTAAGGTCAAGTTTGATTTAGAGTACTCCAATTACCAGTCCCTACAACCCCAAAAAGGAATGGAGTCATTAGCACTTATGGTTTTTAAATGGAACCCAGAATTATGTCACACAAAGCACAATTTCACATCATTCCGGGTCCATTTCTCAGAAAAAAGCTTCAATCAGGCTGAAACATCACAGAAAAGTAGAATGTATTGAGTTGTAAATGATTCCTGTGTTTCATGATGATATCACATTCCTAAGGGGGTCAAGTTAGGTCATAAAGGTCACCGGATCACTTTTTCCTTAAAGGCGGGGTTCCAAACACAATTTCACATCATTCTGGGTCCATTTGTGTGAAAACAAGGTCCAATCAGGCTGAAACGCTACAGGAAGGTAGAATCTATTGAGTTGTAAGTGATCTGAACGTTATATGAAGATAGCACATTCCTAAGGGGGTCAAACCATGTCCCAAAGGTCACCGGGCCTGGTGTCACTTTAAAGAAGTAGTCCTGTTTCACCTTTGTGGGCTCATAACTTTTCTTCTGAATGTCCTAGAGAGGTCAGGTTTGTTTTAGAGTACTCCAATTACAGCCCCTATAACCCCAAAAAGGAATGGAGTCATTAGCACTTATGGTTTTTAAATGGCACCCAGAATTATGTCGCACAAAGCACAATTTCACATCATTCCGGGTCCATTTCTCATAAAAAGCTTCAATCAGGCTGAAACGTCACAGAAAAGTAGAATTTATTGAGTTGTAAATGATTCCTGTGTTTCATGATGATAGCACATTCCTAAGGGGGTCAAATCAGGTCATAAAGGTCACCGGATCACTTGTTACTTGAAGGCGGAATTCCAAACACACATTTTGGGGCTTATAACTTGGCTTCTGAATGTCTCAGAGAGGTCAGGTTTGTTTTAGGGTACTCGAATCAACAGCCCCTATTACCCCAAAAAGGAATGGAGTCATTAGCACTTATGGTTTTTAAATGGCATCCAGAATTATGTTGCACAAAGCACAATTTCACATCATTCTGGGTCCATTTGTGTGAAAACAAGGTCCAATCAGGCTGGAACGCTACAAGAAGGTAGAATCTATTGAGTTGTAAGTGATCTGAATGTTATATGATGATAGCACATTCCTAAGGTGGTCAAACCATGTCCCAAAGGTCACCGGGCCTGGTGTCACTTTAAAAAAGTAGTCCAGTTACACATTTGTAGGCTTATAACTTTTCTTCTGAATGTCCTAGAGAGGTCAGGTTTGTTTTAGAGTACTCCAAATAACAGCCCCTATAACCCCAACAAGGAATGGAGTCATTAGCACTTATGGTTATTAAATGGCACCCAGAATTATGTCGCACAAAGCACAATTTCACATAATCCGGGTCCATTTCTCAGAAAAAAGCTGCAATCAGGCTAAAACATCACAGAAAAGTAGAATCTATTGAGTTGTAAATGATTTCTGTGTTTCATGATGATAGCACATTCCTAAGGGGGTCAAGTTAGGACATAAAGGTCACCGGATCACTTGTTCCTTAAAGGCGGCGTTCTAAACACACCTTTGGGGGCTTATAACTTGGCTTCTGAATGTCTCAGAGAGGTCAGGTTTGTTTTAGGGTTCTCCAATCAACAGCCCCTACAACCACAAAAAGGAATGGAGTCATTAGCACTTACGGTTATTAAATGGCACCCAGAATTATGTTGCACGAAGCACAATTTCACATCATTCTGGGTCCATTTCTCAGAAAAAAGCTTCAATCAAGCTGAAACGTCACAGAAAAGTAGAATCTATTGAGTTGTAAATGATTCCTGTGTTTCATGATGATATCACATTCCTAAGGGGGTCAAATCAGGTCATAAAGGTCACCGGATGACTTGTTCCTTAAAGGCGGTATTCCAAACACACATTTGGGGGCTTATAACTTGGCTTCTGAATGTCTCAGAGAGGTCAGGTTTGTTTGACGGTAGTCCAATCAACAGCCCCTATTACCTCAAAAAGGAATGGAGTCATTAGCACTTATGGTTTTCAAAAGCACCCAGAATTATGTTGCACGAAGAACAATTTCACATCATTCTGAGTCCATTTGTGTGAAAACAAGGTCCAATCAGGCTGAAACGCTACAGGAAGGTAGAATCTATTGAGTTTTAAGTGATCTGAACATTTCATAATGATAGCACATTCCTAAGGGGGTCAAACCATGTCCCAAAGGTCACCGGGCCTGGTGTCACTTTAAAGAAGTAGTCCAGTTACACCTTTGTGGGCTTATAACTTTTCTTCTGAATGTCCTAGAGAGGTCATGTTTGTTTTAGAGTACTCCAATTAAGCCCCTACAACCCCAAAAAGGAATGGAGTCATTAGCACTAATTGTTTTTAAATGGCACCCAGAATTATGTCGCACAAAGCACAATTTCACATCTTTCCGGGTCCATTTCTCAGAAAAAAGCTTCAATCACGCTGAAACGTCACAGAAAAGTAGAATCTATTGAGTTGTAAGTGATCTGAACGTTATATGAAGATAGCACATTCCTAAGGGCGTCAAATCAGGTCATAAAGGTCACCGGATCACTTGTTCCTTAAAGGTGGCGTTCTTAAGACACATTTGGGGGCTTATAACTTGGCTTCTGAATGTTCTAGAGAGGTCAGGTTTGTTTTAGAGTACTACAATTAACAGCCCCTATAACCCCAAAAGGGAATGGAGTCATTAGCACTTATGGTTATTAAATGGCACCCAGAATTATGTCACACAAAGCACAATTTCACATCATTCCAGGTACATTTCTCAGAAAAAAGCTTCAATCAGGCTGAGACATCACAGAAAAGTAGAATCTATTGAGTTGTAAATTATTCCTGTGTTTCATGATGATAGCACATTCCTAAAGGGGTCAAGTTAGGTCATAAAGGTCACCGGATCACTTTTTCCTTAAAGGCGGTATTCCAAACACACCTTTGGGGGCTTATAACTTGTCTTGTGAATGTCTCACAGAGGTCAGGTTTGTTTGAGGGTACTCCTATTAACAGCCCCTACAACCCCAAAAAGGAATGGAGTCATTAGCACTTATGGTTATTAAATGGCACCCAGAATTATGTCGCACAAAGCACAATTTCACATCATTCCGGGTCCATTTCTCAGAAAAAAGCTTCAATCAGGCTGAAACGTCACAGAAAAGTAGAATCTATTGAGTTGTAAATTATTCCTGTGTTTCATGATGATAGCACATTCCTAAGGGGGTGAAGTTAGGTCATAAAGGTCACCGGATCACTTGTTCCTTAAAGGCGGCGTTCTTAACACACATTTGGGTGCTTATAACTTGGCTTCTGAATGTCTCAGAGAGGTCAGGTTTAATTTAGGGTACTCCAATCAACAGCCCCTATTACCCAAAAAGGAATGGAGTCATTAGCACTTATGGTTTTTAAATGGCACCCAGACTTATGTTGCACAAAGCACAATTTCACATCCTTCTGGGTCCATTTGTGTGAAAACAAGGTCCAATCAGGCTGAAACGCTACAGGAAGGTAGAATCTATTGAGTTGTAAGTGATCTG
The DNA here is from genome assembly GCF_043380555.1 of Nothobranchius furzeri. Taxonomy (NCBI): domain Eukaryota; kingdom Metazoa; phylum Chordata; class Actinopteri; order Cyprinodontiformes; family Nothobranchiidae; genus Nothobranchius; species Nothobranchius furzeri. Next base: position 25,387,548 of record NC_091741.1, on the reverse strand, counting down.
AACGTTATATGAAGATAGCACATTCCTAAGGGGGTCAAACCATGTCCCAAAGGTCACCGGGCCTGGTTTCACTTTAAAGAAGTTGTCCAGTTACAACTTTGTGGGCTTATAACTTTTCTTCTAAATGTCCTAGTGAGGTCAAGTTTGATTTAGAGTACTCCAATTACCAGCCCCTACAACCCCAAAAAGGAATGGAGTCATTAGCACTTATGGTTTTTAAATGGCACCCAGAATTATGTCACACAAAGCACAATTTCACATCATTCTGGGTCCATTTCTCAGAAAAAAGCTTCAATCAGGCTGAAACATCACAGAAAAGTAGAATCTATTGAGTTGTAAATGATTCCTGTGTTTCATGATGATATCACATTCCTAAGGGGGTCAAGTTTGGTCATAAAGGTCACCGGATCACTTGTTCCTTAAAGGCGGGGTTCCAAACACAATTTCACATCATTCTGGGTCCATTTGTGTGAAAACAAGGTCCAATCAGGTTGAAACGCTACAGGAAAGTAGAATCTATTGAGTTGTAAGTGATCTGAACGTTATATGAAGATAGCACATTCCTAAGGGGGTCAAACCATGTCCCAAAGGTCACCGGGCCTGGTGTCACTTTAAAGATGTAGTCCTGTTTCACCTTTGTGGGCTTATTACTTTTCTTCTGAATGTCCTAGAGAGGTCAGGTTTGTTTTAGAGTACTCCAATTAACAGCCCCTATAACCCCAACAAGGAATGGAGTCATTAGCACTTATGGTTTTTAAATGGCACCCAGAATTATGTTGCACAAAGCACAGTTTCACATCATTCCGGGTCCATTTCTCAGAAAAAAGCTTCAATCAGACTGAAACGTCACAGAAAAGTAGAATTTATTGAGTTGTAAATGATTCCTGTGTTTCATGATGATAGCACATTCCTAAGGGGGTTTAAATCAGGTCAAAAAGGTCATCGGATCACTTGTTCCTTAAAGGCGGAATTCCAAACACACATTTGGGGGCTTATAACTTGGCTTCTGAATGTCTCAGAGAGGTCAGGTTTCTTTTAGGGTAATCCAATCAACAGCCACTATTACCCGAAAAAGGAATGGAATCATTAGCACTTATGGTTTTTAAATGGCACCCAGAATTATGTTGCACAAAGCACAATTTCACATCATTCCGGGTCCATTTGTGTGAAAACAAGGTCCAATCAGGCTGGAACGCTACAAGAAGGTAGAATCCATTGAGTTGTAAGTGATCTGAATGTTATATGATGATAGCACATTCCTAAGGGGGTCAAACCATGTCCCAAAGGTCACCGGGCCTGGTGTCACTTTTAAAAAAGTAGTCCAGTTACACATTTGTAGGCTTATAACTTTTCTTCTGAATGTCCTAGAGAGGTCAGGTTTGAAATTAGAGTACTCCAATTAACAGCCCCTATAACCCCAACAAGGAATGGAGTCATTAGCACTTATGGTTATTAAATGGCACCCAGAATTATGTCGCACAAAGCACAATTTCACATCATTCCGGGTCCATTTCTCATAAAAAAGCTTCAATCAGGCTGAAACATACCAGAAAAGTAGAATCTATTGAGTTGTAAATGATTTCTGTGTTTCATGATGATAGCACATTCCTAAGGGGGTCAAGTTAGGACATAAAGGTCACCGGATCACTTGTTCCTTAAAGGCGGCGTTCTAAACACACCTTTGGGGGCTTATAACTTGGCTTCTGAATGTCCTATAGAGGTCAGGTTTGTTTTACGGTTCTCCAATCAACAGCCCCTATTACCCCAAAAAGGAATGGAGTCATTAGCACTTATGGTTTTTAAATGGCACCCAGAATTATGTTGCACGAAGCACAATTTCACATCATTCTGGGTCCATTTCTCAGAAAAAAGCTTCAATCAGGCTGAAACGTCACAGAAAAGTAGAATCTATTGAGTTGTAAATTATTCCTGTGTTTCATGATGATAGCACATTCCTAAGGGGGTCAAGTTAGGTCATAAAGGTCACCGGATCACTTGTTCCTTAAAGGCGGCGTTCTTAACACACATTTGGGGGCTTATAACTTGGCTTCTGAACGTCTCAGAGAGGTCAAGTTTAATTTAGGGTACTCCAATCAACAGCCCCTATTACCCCAAAAAGGAATGGAGTCATTAGCACTTATGGTTTTTAATTGGCACCCAGACTTATGTTGCACAAAGCACGATTCCACATCATTCTGGGTCCATTTGTGTGAAAACAAGGTCCAATCAGGCTGAAACGCTACAGGAAGGTATAATCTATTGAGTTGTAAGTGATCTGAACGTTATATGAAGATAGCACATTCCTAAGGGGGTCAAACCATGTCCCAAAGGTCACCGGGCCTGGTGTCACTTTAAAGAAGTAGTCCTGTTTCACCTTTGTGGGCTTATAACTTTTCTTCTGAATGTCCTAGAGAGGTCAGGTTTGTTTTAGAGTACTCCAATTAACAGCCCCTATAACCCCAAAAAGGAATGGAGTCATTAGCACTTATGGTTATTAAATGGCACCCAGAATTATGTCACACAAAGCACAATTTCACATCATTCCGGGTCCATTTCTCAGAAAAAAGCTTCAATCAGGCTAAAACATCACAGAAAAGTAGAACCTATTGAGTTGTAAATGATTCCTGTGTTTCATGATGATAGCACATTCCTAAGGGGGTCAAGTTAGGTCATAAAGGTCACCGGATCACTTTTTCCTTAAAGGGGGTATTCCAAACACATCTTTGGGGGCTTATAACTTGTCTTCTGAAAGTCTCACAGAGGTCAGGTTTGTTTGAGGGTACTCCTATTAACAGCCCCTACAACCCCAAAAAGGAATGGAGTCATTAGCACTTATGGTTTTTAAATGGCACCCAGAAATATGTCGCACGAAGCACAATTTCACATCATTCCGGGTCCATTTCTCAGAAAAAAGCTTCAATCAGGCTGAAACGTCACAGAAAAGTAGAATCTATTGAGTTGTAAATTATTCCTGTGTTTCATGATGATAGCACATTCCTAAGGGGGTCAAGTTAGGTCATAAAGGTCACCGGATCACTTGTTCCTTAAAGGCGGCGTTCTTAACACACATTTGGGGGCTTATAACTTGGCTTCTGAATGTCTCAGAGAGGTCAGGTTTAATTTAGGGTACTCCAATCAACAGCCCCAATTACCCCAAAAAGGAATGGAGTCATTAGCACTTATGGTTATTAAATGGCACCCAGAATTATGTCGCACAAAGCACAGTTTCACATCATTCCGGGTGCATTTCTCAGAAAAAAGCTTCAATCAGGCTGAAACATCACAGAAAAGTAGAATCCATTGAGTTGTAAATGATTCCTGTGTTTCATGATGATAGCACATTCCTAAGGGCGTCAAATCAGGTCATAAAGGTCACCGGATCACTTGTTCCTTAAAGGAGGTATTCCAAACACACCTTTGGGGGCTTATAACTTGGCTTCTGAATGTCTCAGAGAGGTCAGGTTTGTTTTAGGGTACTCCAATCAACAGCCCCTATTACCCCAAAAAGGAATGGAGTCATTAGCACGTATGGTTTTTAAATGGCACCCAGAATTATGTTGCACAAAGCACAATTTCACATCATTCTGGGTCCATTTGTGTGAAAACAAGGTTCAATCAGGCTGAAATGTTACATGAAGGTAGAATCTATTGAGTTGTAAGTGATCTGAAAGTTTCATGATGAGAGCACATTCCTAAGGGGGTCAAACCATGTCCCAAAGGTCACCGGGCCTGGTGTCACTTTAAAGAAGTAGTCCAGTTACAACTTTGTGGGCTTATAACTTTTCTTCTAAATGTCCTAGTGAGGTCAAGATTGATGTAGAGTACTCCAATTACCAGCCCCTACAACCCCAAAAAGGAATGGAGTCATTAGCACTTATGGTTTTTAATTTGCACCCAGAATTATGTCACACAAAGCACAATTTCACATCATTCTGGGTCCATTTCTCAGAAAAAAGCTTCAATCAGGCTGAAACATCACAGAAAAGTAGAATCTATTGAGTTGTAAATGATTCCTGTGTTTCATGATGATATCACATTCCTATGGGGGTCAAGTTAGGTCATAAAGGTCACCGGATCACTTGTTCTTTAAAGGCGGGGTTCCAAACACAATTTCACATCATTCTGGGTCCATTTGTGTGAAAACAAGGTCCAATCAGGCTGAAACGCTACAGGAAAGTAGAATCTATTGAGTTGTAAGTGATCTGAACGTTATATGATGAGAGCACATTCCTAAGAGGGTCAAACCATGTCCCAAAGGTCACCGGGCCTGGTGTCACTTTAAAGATGTAGTCCTGTTTCACCTTTGTGGGCTTATAACTTTTCTTCTGAATGTCCTAGAGAGGTCAGGTTTGTTTTAGAGTACTCCAATTAACAGCCCCTATAACCCCAAAAAGGAATGGAGTCATTAGCACTTATGGTTTTTAAATGGCACACAGAATTATGTTGCACAAAGCACAATTTCACATCATTCCGGGTCCATTTCTCATAAAAAAGCTTCAATCAGGCTTAAACGTCACAGAAAAGTAGAATTTATTGAGTTGTAAATGATTCCTGTGTTTCATGATGATAGCACATTCCTAAGGGCGTCAAATCAGGTCAAAAAGGTCATCGGATCACTTGTTCCTTAAAGGCGGAATTCCAAACACACATTTGGGGGCTTATAACTTGGCTTCTGAATGTCTCAGAGAGGTCAGGTTTGTTTTAGGGTACTCCAATCAACAGCCACTATTACCCCAAAAAGGAATGGAATCATTAGCACTTATGGTTTTTAAATGGCACCCATAATTATGTTGCACAAAGCACAATTTCACATCATTCTGGGTCCATTTGTGTGAAAACAAGGTCCAATCAGGCTGGAACGCTACAGGAAGGTAGAATCTATTGAGTTGTAAGTGATCTGAACATTTCATAATGATAGCATATTCCTAAGGGGGTCAAACCATGTCCCAAAGGTCACCGGGCCTGGTGTCACTTTAAAGAAGTAGTCCAGTTACACCTTTGTGGGCTTATAACTTTTCCTCTGAATGTCCTAGAGAGGTCAGGTTTGTTTTAGAGTACTCCAATTAAGCCCCTACAACCCCAAAAAGGAATGGAGTCATTAGCACTTATGGTTTTTAAATGGCATCCAGAAATATGTGGCACGAAGCACAATTTCACATCATTCTGGGTCCATTTGTGTGAAAACAAGGTCCAATCAGGCTGAAACGCTACATGAAGGTAGAATCTATTGAGTTGTAAGTGATCTGAACGTTATATGAAGATAGCACTTTCCTAAGGGGGTCAAACCATGTCCCAAAGGTCACGGGGCCTGGTGTCACTTTAAAGAAGTAGTCCTGTTTCACCTTTGTGGGCTTATAACTTTTCTTCTGAATGTCCTAGAGAGGTCAGGTTTGTTTTAGAGTACTCCAATTAACAGCCCCTATAACCCCAAAAAGGAATGGAGTCATTAGCACTTATGGTTATTAAATGGCACCCAGAATTATGTCGCACAAAGCACAGTTTCACATCATTCCGAGTCCATTTCTCAGAAAAAAGCTTCAATCAGGCTGAAACATTACAGAAAAGTAGAATCCATTGAGTTGTAAATGATTCCTGTGTTTCATGATGATAGCACATTCCTAAGGGCGTCAAATCAGGTCATAAAGGTCACCGGATCACTTGTTCCTTAAAGGCGGTATTCCAAACACACATTTGGGGGCTTATAACTTTTCTTCTGAATGTCCTAGAGAGGTCAGGTTTGTTTTAGAGTACTCCAATTAACAGCCCCTATAACCCCAAAAAGGAATGGAGTCATTAGCACTTATGGTTATTAAATGGCACCCAGAATTATGTCACACAAAGCACAATTTCACATCATTCCGGGTCCATTTCTCAGAAAAAAGCTTCAATCAGGCTGAAACATCACAGAAAAGTAGAATCTATTGAGTTGTAAATGATTCCTGAGTTTCATGATGATAGCACATTCCTAAGGGGGTCAAGTTAGGTCATAAATGTGACCGGATCACTTGTTCCTTAAAGGCGGCGTTCTAAACACACCTTTGGGGTCTTATAACTTGGCTTCTGAATTTCTCAGAGAGGTCAGGTTTGTTTTAGGGTACTCCAATCAACAGCGCCTATAACCCCAAAAAGGAATGGAGTCATTAGCACTTATGGTTTTTAAATGGCACCCAGAATTATGTTGCACAAAGCACAATTTCACATCATTCTGGGTCCATTTGTGTGAAAACATGGCCCAGTCAGGCTGAAACGCCACAGGAAGGTAGAATCTATTGAGTTGTAAGTGATCTGAACATTTCATAATGATAGCATATTCCTAAGGGGGTCAAACCATGTCCCAAAGGTCACCGGGCCTGGTGTCACTTTAAAAAAGTAGTCCAGTTACGCCTTTGTGGGCTTATAACTTTTCTTCTGAAGGTCCTAGAGAGGTCAGGTTTGTTTTAGAGTACTCCAATTAAGCCCCTACAACCCCAAAAAGGAATGGAGTCATTAGCACTTATGGTTTTTAAATGGCATCCAGAAATATGTGGCACGAAGCACAATTTCACATCATTCTGGGTCCATTTGTGTGAAAACAAGGTCCAATCAGGCTGAAACGCTACATGAAGGTAGAATCTATTGAGTTGTAAGTGATCTGAACGTTATATGAAGATAGCACTTTCCTAAGGGGGTCAAACCATGTCCCAAAGGTCACGGGGCCTGGTGTCACTTTAAAGAAGTAGTCCTGTTTCACCTTTGTGGGCTTATAACTTTTCTTCTGAATGTCCTAGAGAGGTCAGGTTTGTTTTAGAGTACTCCAATTAACAGCCCCTATAACCCCAAAAAGGAATGGAGTCATTAGCACTTATGGTTATTAAATGGCACCCAGAATTATGTCGCACAAAGCACAATTTCACATCATTCTGGGTCCATTTGTGTGAAAACATGGCCCAGTCAGGCTGAAACGCCACAGGAAGGTAGAATCTATTGAGTTGTAAGTGATCTGAACATTTCATAATGATAGCATATTCCTAAGGGGGTCAAACCATGTCCCAAAGGTCACCGGGCCTGGTGTCACTTTAAAAAAGTAGTCCAGTTACACCTTTGTGGGCTTATAACTTTTCTTCTGAAGGTCCTAGAGAGGTCAGGTTTGTTTTAGAGTACTCCAATTAAGCCCCTACAACCCCAAAAAGGAATGGAGTCATTAGCACTTATGGTTTTTAAATGGCACCCAGAATTATGTCGCACAAAGCACAATTTCACATCATTCCGGGTCCATTTCTCAGAAAAAAGCTTCAATCACGCTGAAACGTCACAGAAAAGTAGAATCTATTGAGTTGTAAATGATTCCTGTGTTTCATGATGATAGCACATTCCTAAGGGGGTCAAATCAGGTCATAAAGGTAACCGGATCACTTGTTCCTTAAAGGCGGGGTTCCAAACACACCTTTGGGGGCTTATAACTTGGCTTCTGAATGTCTCAGAGAGGTCAGGTTTGTTTGAGGGTACTCCAATCAACAGCCCCTGTTACCCCAAAAAGGAATGGAGTCATTAGCACTTATGGTTTTTAAATGGCATCCAGAAATATGTGGCACGAAGCACAATTTCACATCATTCTGGGTCCATTTGTGTGAAAACAAGGTCTAATCAGGCTGAAACGCTACAGGAAGGTAGAATCTATTGAGTTGTAAGTGATCTGAATGTTATATGATGATAGCACATTCCTAAGGGGGTCAAACCATGTCCCAAAGGTCACCGGGCCTGGTGTCACTTTTAAAAAAGTAGTCCAGTTACACATTTGTAGGCTTATAACTTTTCTTCTGAATGTCCTAGAGAGGTCAGGTTTGTTTTAGAGTACTCCAATTAACAGCCCCTATAACCCCAACAAGGAATGGAGTCATTAGCACTTATGGTTATTAAATGGCACCCAGAATTATGTCGCACAAAGCACAATTTCACATCATTCCGGGTCCATTTCTCATAAAAAAGCTTCAATCAGGCTGAAACATACCAGAAAAGTAGAATCTATTGAGTTGTAAATGATTTCTGTGTTTCATGATGATAGCACATTCCTAAGGGGGTCAAGTTAGGACATAAAGGTCACCGGATCACTTGTTCCTTAAAGGCGGCGTTCTAAACACACCTTTGGGGGCTTAACTTGGCTTCTGAATGTCCTATAGAGGTCAGGTTTGTTTTAGGGTTCTCCAATCAACAGCCCCTATTACCCCAAAAAGGAATGGAGTCATTAGCACTTATGGTTTTTAAATGGCACCCAGAATTATGTTGCACGAAGCACAATTTCACATCATTCTGGGTCCATTTCTCAGAAAAAAGCTTCAATCAGGCTGAAACGTCACAGAAAAGTAGAATCTATTGAGTTGTAAATTATTCCTGTGTTTCATGATGATAGCACATTCCTAAGGGGGTCAAGTTAGGTCATAAAGGTCACCGGATCACTTGTTCCTTAAAGGCGGCGTTCTTAACACACATTTGGGGGCTTATAACTTGGCTTCTGAACGTCTCAGAGAGGTCAAGTTTAATTTAGGGTACTCCAATCAACAGCCCCTATTACCCCAAAAAGGAATGGAGTCATTAGCACTTATGGTTTTTAATTGGCACCCAGACTTATGTTGCACAAAGCACGATTCCACATCATTCTGGGTCCATTTGTGTGAAAACAAGGTCCAATCAGGCTGAAACGCTACAGGAAGGTATAATCTATTGAGTTGTAAGTGATCTGAACGTTATATAAAGATAGCACATTCCTAAGGGGGTCAAACCATGTCCCAAAGGTCACCGGGCCTGGTGTCACTTTAAAGAAGTAGTCCTGTTTCACCTTTGTGGGCTTATAACTTTTCTTCTGAATGTCCTAGAGAGGTCAGGTTTGTTTTAGAGTACTCCAATTAACAGCCCCTATAACCCCAAAAAGGAATGGAGTCATTAGCACTTATGGTTATTAAATGGCACCCAGAATAATGTCACACAAAGCACAATTTCACATCATTCCGGGTCCATTTCTCAGAAAAAAGCTTCAATCAGGCTAAAACATCACAGAAAAGTAGAACCTATTGAGTTGTAAATGATTCCTGTGTTTCATAATGATAGCACATTCCTAAGGGGGTCAAGTTAGGTAATAAAGGTCACCGGATCACTTTTTCCTTAAAGGGGGTATTCCAAACACATCTTTGGGGGCTTATAACTTGTCTTCTGAAAGTCTCACAGAGGTCAGGTTTGTTTGAGGGTACTCCTATTAACAGCCCCTACAACCCCAAAAAGGAATGGAGTCATTAGCACTTATGGTTTTTAAATGGCACCCAGAATTATGTCGCACGAAGCACAATTTCACATCATTCCGGGTCCATTTCTCAGAAAAAAGCTTCAATCAGGCTGAAACGTCACAGAAAAGTAGAATCTATTGAGTTGTAAATTATTCCTGTGTTTCATGATGATAGCACATTCCTAAGGGGGTCAAGTTAGGTCATAAAGGTCACCGGATCACTTGTTCCTTAAAGGCGGCGTTCTTAACACACATTTGGGGGCTTATAACTTGGCTTCTGAATGTCTCAGAGAGGTCAGGTTTAATTTAGGGTACTCCAATCAACAGCCCCAATTACCCCAAAAAGGAATGGAGTCATTAGCACTTATGGTTATTAAATGGCACCCAGAATTATGTCGCACAAAGCACAGTTTCACATCATTCCGGGTGCATTTCTCAGAAAAAAGCTTCAATCAGGCTGAAACATCACAGAAAAGTAGAATCCATTGAGTTGTAAATGATTCCTGTGTTTCATGATGATAGCACATTCCTAAGGGCGTCAAATCAGGTCATAAAGGTCACCGGATCACTTGTTCCTTAAAGGAGGTATTCCAAACACACCTTTGGGGGCTTATAACTTGGCTTCTGAATGTCTCAGAGAGGTCAGGTTTGTTTTAGGGTACTCCAATCAACAGCCCCTATTACCCCAAAAAGGAATGGAGTCATTAGCACGTATGGTTTTTAAATGGCACCCAGAATTATGTTGCACAAAGCACAATTTCACATCATTCTGGGTCCATTTGTGTGAAAACAAGGTTCAATCAGGCTGAAATGTTACATGAAGGTAGAATCTATTGAGTTGTAAGTGATCTGAAAGTTTCATGATGAGAGCACATTCCTAAGGGGGTCAAACCATGTCCCAAAGGTCACCGGGCCTGGTGTCACTTTAAAGAAGTAGTCCAGTTACAACTTTGTGGGCTTATAACTTTTCTTCTAAATGTCCTAGTGAGGTCAAGATTGATGTAGAGTACTCCAATTACCAGCCCCTACAACCCCAAAAAGGAATGGAGTCATTAGCACTTATGGTTTTTAATTTGCACCCAGAATTATGTCACACAAAGCACAATTTCACATCATTCTGGGTCCATTTCTCAGAAAAAAGCTTCAATCAGGCTGAAACATCACAGAAAAGTAGAATCTATTGAGTTGTAAATGATTCCTGTGTTTCATGATGATATCACATTCCTAAGGGGGTCAAGTTAGGTCATAAAGGTCACCGGATCACTTGTTCCTTAAAGGCGGGGTTCCAAACACAATTTCACATCATTCTGGGTCCATTTGTGTGAAAACAAGGTCCAATCAGGCTGAAACGCTACAGGAAAGTAGAATCTATTGAGTTGTAAGTGATCTGAACGTTATATGATGAGAGCACATTCCTAAGAGGGTCAAACCATGTCCCAAAGGTCACCGGGCCTGGTGTCACTTTAAAGATGTAGTCCTGTTTCACCTTTGTGGGCTTATAACTTTTCTTCTGAATGTCCTAGAGAGGTCAGGTTTGTTTTAGAGTACTCCAATTAACAGCCCCTATAACCCCAAAAAGGAATGGAGTCATTAGCACTTATGGTTTTTAAATGGCACACAGAATTATGTTGCACAAAGCACAATTTCACATCATTCCGGGTCCATTTCTCATAAAAAAGCTTCAATCAGGCTGAAACGTCACAGAAAAGTAGAATTTATTGAGTTGTAAATGATTCCTGTGTTTCATGATGATAGCACATTCCTAAGGGCGTCAAATCAGGTCAAAAAGGTCATCGGATCACTTGTTCCTTAAAGGCGGAATTCCAAACACACATTTGGGGGCTTATAACTTGGCTTCTGAATGTCTCAGAGAGGTCAGGTTTGTTTTAGGGTACTCCAATCAACAGCCACTATTACCCCAAAAAGGAATGGAATCATTAGCACTTATGGTTTTTAAATGGCACCCATAATTATGTTGCACAAAGCACAATTTCACATCATTCTGGGTCCATTTGTGTGAAAACAAGGTCCAATCAGGCTGGAACGCTACAGGAAGGTAGAATCTATTGAGTTGTAAGTGATCTGAACATTTCATAATGATAGCATATTCCTAAGGGGGTCAAACCATGTCCCAAAGGTCACCGGGCCTGGTGTCACTTTAAAGAAGTAGTCCAGTTACACCTTTGTGGGCTTATAACTTTTCCTCTGAATGTCCTAGAGAGGTCAGGTTTGTTTTAGAGTACTCCAATTAAGCCCCTACAACCCCAAAAAGGAATGGAGTCATTAGCACTTATGGTTTTTAAATGGCATCCAGAAATATGTGGCACGAAGCACAATTTCACATCATTCTGGGTCCATTTGTGTGAAAACAAGGTCCAATCAGGCTGAAACGCTACATGAAGGTAGAATCTATTGAGTTGTAAGTGATCTGAACGTTATATGAAGATAGCACTTTCCTAAGGGGGTCAAACCATGTCCCAAAGGTCACGGGGCCTGGTGTCACTTTAAAGAAGTAGTCCTGTTTCACCTTTGTGGGCTTATAACTTTTCTTCTGAATGTCCTAGAGAGGTCAGGTTTGTTTTAGAGTACTCCAATTAACAGCCCCTATAACCCCAAAAAGGAATGGAGTCATTAGCACTTATGGTTATTAAATGGCACCCAGAATTATGTCGCACAAAGCACAGTTTCACATCATTCCGAGTCCATTTCTCAGAAAAAAGCTTCAATCAGGCTGAAACATTACAGAAAAGTAGAATCCATTGAGTTGTAAATGATTCCTGTGTTTCATGATGATAGCACATTCCTAAGGGCGTCAAATCAGGTCATAAAGGTCACCGGATCACTTGTTCCTTAAAGGCGGTATTCCAAACACACATTTGGGGGCTTATAACTTTTCTTCTGAATGTCCTAGAGAGGTCAGGTTTGTTTTAGAGTACTCCAATTAACATCCCCTATAACCCCAAAAAGGAATGGAGTCATTAGCACTTATGGTTATTAAATGGCACCCAGAATTATGTCACACAAAGCACAATTTCACATCATTCCGGGTCCATTTCTCAGAAAAAAGCTTCAATCAGGCTGAAACATCACAGAAAAGTAGAATCTATTGAGTTGTAAATGATTCCTGAGTTTCATGATGATAGCACATTCCTAAGGGCGTCAAATCAGGTCATAAAGGTCACCGGATCACTTGTTCCTTAAAGGAGGTATTCCAAACACACCTTTGGGGGCTTATAACTTGGCTTCTGAATGTCTCAGAGAGGTCAGGTTTGTTTTAGGGTACTCCAATCAACAGCCCCTATTACCCCAAAAAGGAATGGAGTCATTAGCACGTATGGTTTTTAAATGGCACCCAGAATTATGTTGCACAAAGCACAATTTCACATCATTCTGGGTCCATTTGTGTGAAAACAAGGTTCAATCAGGCTGAAATGTTACATGAAGGTAGAATCTATTGAGTTGTAAGTGATCTGAAAGTTTCATGATGAGAGCACATTCCTAAGGGGGTCAAACCATGTCCCAAAGGTCACCGGGCCTGGTGTCACTTTAAAGAAGTAGTCCAGTTACAACTTTGTGGGCTTATAACTTTTCTTCTAAATGTCCTAGTGAGGTCAAGATTGATGTAGAGTACTCCAATTACCAGCCCCTACAACCCCAAAAAGGAATGGAGTCATTAGCACTTATGGTTTTTAATTTGCACCCAGAATTATGTCACACAAAGCACAATTTCACATCATTCTGGGTCCATTTCTCAGAAAAAAGCTTCAATCAGACTGAAACATCACAGAAAAGTAGAATCTATTGAGTTGTAAATGATTCCTGTGTTTCATGATGATATCACATTCCTAAGGGGGTCAAGTTAGGTCATAAAGGTCACCGGATCACTTGTTCCTTAAAGGCGGGGTTCCAAACACAATTTCACATCATTCTGGGTCCATTTGTGTGAAAACAAGGTCCAATCAGGCTGAAACGCTACAGGAAAGTAGAATCTATTGAGTTGTAAGTGATCTGAACGTTATATGATGAGAGCACATTCCTAAGAGGGTCAAACCATGTCCCAAAGGTCACCGGGCCTGGTGTCACTTTAAAGATGTAGTCCTGTTTCACCTTTGTGGGCTTATAACTTTTCTTCTGAATGTCCTAGAGAGGTCAGGTTTGTTTTAGAGTACTCCAATTAACAGCCCCTATAACCCCAAAAAGGAATGGAGTCATTAGCACTTATGGTTTTTAAATGGCACACAGAATTATGTTGCACAAAGCACAATTTCACATCATTCCGGGTCCATTTCTCATAAAAAAGCTTCAATCAGGCTGAAACGTCACAGAAAAGTAGAATTTATTGAGTTGTAAATGATTCCTGTGTTTCATGATGATAGCACATTCCTAAGGGCGTCAAATCAGGTCAAAAAGGTCATCGGATCACTTGTTCCTTAAAGGCGGAATTCCAAACACACATTTGGGGGCTTATAACTTGGCTTCTGAATGTCTCAGAGAGGTCAGGTTTGTTTTAGGGTACTCCAATCAACAGCCACTATTACCCCAAAAAGGAATGGAATCATTAGCACTTATGGTTTTTAAATGGCACCCATAATTATGTTGCACAAAGCACAATTTCACATCATTCTGGGTCCATTTGTGTGAAAACAAGGTCCAATCAGGCTGGAACGCTACAGGAAGGTAGAATCTATTGAGTTGTAAGTGATCTGAACATTTCATAATGATAGCATATTCCTAAGGGGGTCAAACCATGTCCCAAAGGTCACCGGGCCTGGTGTCACTTTAAAGAAGTAGTCCAGTTACACCTTTGTGGGCTTATAACTTTTCCTCTGAATGTCCTAGAGAGGTCAGGTTTGTTTTAGAGTACTCCAATTAAGCCCCTACAACCCCAAAAAGGAATGGAGTCATTAGCACTTATGGTTTTTAAATGGCATCCAGAAATATGTGGCACGAAGCACAATTTCACATCATTCTGGGTCCATTTGTGTGAAAACAAGGTCCAATCAGGCTGAAACGCTACATGAAGGTAGAATCTATTGAGTTGTAAGTGATCTGAACGTTATATGAAGATAGCACTTTCCTAAGGGGGTCAAACCATGTCCCAAAGGTCACGGGGCCTGGTGTCACTTTAAAGAAGTAGTCCTGTTTCACCTTTGTGGGCTTATAACTTTTCTTCTGAATGTCCTAGAGAGGTCAGGTTTGTTTTAGAGTACTCCAATTAACAGCCCCTATAACCCCAAAAAGGAATGGAGTCATTAGCACTTATGGTTATTAAATGGCACCCAGAATTATGTCGCACAAAGCACAGTTTCACATCATTCCGAGTCCATTTCTCAGAAAAAAGCTTCAATCAGGCTGAAACATTACAGAAAAGTAGAATCCATTGAGTTGTAAATGATTCCTGTGTTTCATGATGATAGCACATTCCTAAGGGCGTCAAATCAGGTCATAAAGGTCACCGGATCACTTGTTCCTTAAAGGCGGTATTCCAAACACACATTTGGGGGCTTATAACTTTTCTTCTGAATGTCCTAGAGAGGTCAGGTTTGTTTTAGAGTACTCCAATTAACAGCCCCTATAACCCCAAAAAGGAATGGAGTCATTAGCACTTATGGTTATTAAATGGCACCCAGAATTATGTCACACAAAGCACAATTTCACATCATTCCGGGTCCATTTCTCAGAAAAAAGCTTCAATCAGGCTGAAACATCACAGAAAAGTAGAATCTATTGAGTTGTAAATGATTCCTGAGTTTCATGATGATAGCACATTCCTAAGGGGGTCAAGTTAGGTCATAAATGTGACCGGATCACTTGTTCCTTAAAGGCGGCGTTCTAAACACAACTTTGGGGTCTTATAACTTGGCTTCTGAATTTCTCAGAGAGGTCAGGTTTGTTTTAGGGTACTCCAATCAACAGCGCCTATAACCCCCAAAAGGAATGGAGTCATTAGCACTTATGGTTTTTAAATGGCACCCAGAATTATGTTGCACAAAGCACAATTTCACATCATTCTGGGTCCATTTGTGTGAAAACATGGCCCAGTCAGGCTGAAACGCCACAGGAAGGTAGAATCTATTGAGTTGTAAGTGATCTGAACATTTCATAATGATAGCATATTCCTAAGGGGGTCAAACCATGTCCCAAAGGTCACCGGGCCTGGTGTCACTTTAAAAAAGTAGTCCAGTTACGCCTTTGTGGGCTTATAACTTTTCTTCTGAAGGTCCTAGAGAGGTCAGGTTTGTTTTAGAGTACTCCAATTAAGCCCCTACAACCCCAAAAAGGAATGGAGTCATTAGCACTTATGGTTTTTAAATGGCATCCAGAAATATGTGGCACGAAGCACAATTTCACATCATTCTGGGTCCATTTGTGTGAAAACAAGGTCCAATCAGGCTGAAACGCTACATGAAGGTAGAATCTATTGAGTTGTAAGTGATCTGAACGTTATATGAAGATAGCACTTTCCTAAGGGGGTCAAACCATGTCCCAAAGGTCACGGGGCCTGGTGTCACTTTAAAGAAGTAGTCCTGTTTCACCTTTGTGGGCTTATAACTTTTCTTCTGAATGTCCTAGAGAGGTCAGGTTTGTTTTAGAGTACTCCAATTAACAGCCCCTATAACCCCAAAAAGGAATGGAGTCATTAGAACTTATGGTTATTAAATGGCACCCAGAATTATGTCGCACAAAGCACAGTTTCACATCATTCCGAGTCCATTTCTCAGAAAAAAGCTTCAATCAGGCTGAAACATTACAGAAAAGTAGAATCCATTGAGTTGTAAATGATTCCTGTGTTTCATGATGATAGCACATTCCTAAGGGCGTCAAATCAGGTCATAAAGGTCACCGGATCACTTGTTCCTTAAAGGCGGTATACCAAACACACATTTGGGGGCTTATAACTTTTCTTCTGAATGTCCTAGAGAGGTCAGGTTTGTTTTAGAGTACTCCAATTAACAGCCCCTATAACCCCAAAAAGGAATGGAGTCATTAGCACTTATGGTTATTAAATGGCACCCAGAATTATGTCACACAAAGCACAATTTCACATCATTCCGGGTCCATTTCTCAGAAAAAAGCTTCAATCAGGCTGAAACATCACAGAAAAGTAGAATCTATTGAGTTGTAAATGATTCCTGAGTTTCATGATGATAGCACATTCCTAAGGGGGTCAAGTTAGGTCATAAATGTGACCGAATCACTTGTTCCTTAAAGGCGGCGTTCTAAACACACCTTTGGGGGCTTATAACTTGGCTTCTGAATTTCTCAGAGAGGTCAGGTTTGTTTTAGGGTACTCCAATCAACAGCGCCTATAACCCCAAAAAGGAATGGAGTCATTAGCACTTATGGTTTTTAAATGGCACCCAGAATTATGTTGCACAAAGCACAATTTCACATCATTCTGGGTCCATTTGTGTGAAAACATGGCCCAGTCAGGCTGAAACGCCACAGGAAGGTAGAATCTATTGAGTTGTAAGTGATCTGAACATTAGAATAATGATAGCATATTCCTAAGGGGGTCAAACCATGTCCCAAAGGTCACCGGGCCTGGTGTCACTTTAAAAAAGTAGTCCAGTTACACCTTTGTGGGCTTATAACTTTTCTTCTGAAGGTCCTAGAGAGGTCAGGTTTGTTTTAGAGTACTCCAATTAAGCCCCTACAACCCCAAAAAGGAATGGAGTCATTAGCACTTATGGTTTTTAAATGGCACCCAGAATTATGTCGCACAAAGCACAATTTCACATCATTCCGGGTCCATTTCTCAGAAAAAAGCTTCAATCACGCTGAAACGTCACAGAAAAGTAGAATCTATTGAGTTGTAAATGATTCCTTTGTTTCATGATGATAGCACATTCCTAAGGGGGTCAAATCAGGTCATAAAGGTAACCGGATCACTTGTTCCTTAAAGGCGGGGTTCCAAACACACCTTTGGGGGCTTATAACTTGGCTTCTGAATGTCTCAGAGAGGTCAGGTTTGTTTGAGGGTACTCCAATCAACAGCCCCTGTTACCCCAAAAAGGAATGGAGTCATTAGCACTTATGGTTTTTAAATGGCATCCAGAAATATGTGGCACGAAGCACAATTTCACATCATTCTGGGTCCATTTGTGTGAAAACAAGGTCTAATCAGGCTGAAACGCTACAGGAAGGTAGAATCTATTGAGTTGTAAGTGATCTGAATGTTATATGATGATAGCACATTCCTAAGGGGGTCAAACCATGTCCCAAAGGTCACCGGGCCTGGTGTCACTTTTAAAAAAGTAGTCCAGTTACACATTTGTAGGCTTATAACTTTTCTTCTGAATGTCCTAGAGAGGTCAGGTTTGTTTTAGAGTACTCCAATTAACAGCCCCTATAACCCCAACAAGGAATGGAGTCATTAGCACTTATGGTTATTAAATGGCACCCAGAATTATGTCGCACAAAGCACAATTTCACATCATTCCGGGTCCATTTCTCATAAAAAAGCTTCAATCAGGCTGAAACATACCAGAAAAGTAGAATCTATTGAGTTGTAAATGATTTCTGTGTTTCATGATGATAGCACATTCCTAAGGGGGTCAAGTTAGGACATAAAGGTCACCGGATCACTTGTTCCTTAAAGGCGGCGTTCTAAACACACCTTTGGTGGCTTATAACTTGGCTTCTGAATGTCCTATAGAGGTCAGGTTTGTTTTAGGGTTCTCCAATCAACAGCCCCTATTACCCCAAAAAGGAATGGAGTCATTAGCACTTATGGTTTTTAAATGGCACCCAGAATTATGTTGCACGAAGCACAATTTCACATCATTCTGGGTCCATTTCTCAGAAAAAAGCTTCAATCAGGCTGAAACGTCACAGAAAAGTAGAATCTATTGAGTTGTAAATTATTCCTGTGTTTCATGATGATAGCACATTCCTAAGGGGGTCAAGTTAGGTCATAAAGGTCACCGGATCACTTGTTCCTTAAAGGCGGCGTTCTTAACACAAATTTGGGGGCTTATAACTTGGCTTCTGAACGTCTCAGAGAGGTCAAGTTTAATTTAGGGTACTCCAATCAACAGCCCCTATTACCCCAAAAAGGAATGGAGTCATTAGCACTTATGGTTTTTAATTGGCACCCAGACTTATGTTGCACAAAGCACGATTCCACATCATTCTGGGTCCATTTGTGTGAAAACAAGGTCCAATCAGGCTGAAACGCTACAGGAAGGTATAATCTATTGAGTTGTAAGTGATCTGAACGTTATATGAAGATAGCACATTCCTAAGGGGGTCAAACCATGTCCCAAAGGTCACCGGGCCTGGTGTCACTTTAAAGAAGTAGTCCTGTTTCACCTTTGTGGGCTTATAACTTTTCTTCTGAATGTCCTAGAGAGGTCAGGTTTGTTTTAGAGTACTCCAATTAACAGCCCCTATAACCCCAAAAAGGAATGGAGTCATTAGCACTTATGGTTATTAAATGGCACCCAGAATTATGTCACACAAAGCACAATTTCACATCATTCCGGGTCCATTTCTCAGAAAAAAGCTTCAATCAGGCTAAAACATCACAGAAAAGTAGAACCTATTGAGTTGTAAATGATTCCTGTGTTTCATGATGATAGCACATTCCTAAGGGGGTCAAGTTAGGTAATAAAGGTCACCGGATCACTTTTTCCTTAAAGGGGGTATTCCAAACACATCTTTGGGGGCTTATAACTTGTCTTCTGAAAGTCTCACAGAGGTCAGGTTTGTTTGAGGGTACTCCTATTAACAGCCCCTACAACCCCAAAAAGGAATGGAGTAATTAGCACTTATGGTTTTTAAATGGCACCCAGAATTATGTCGCACGAAGCACAATTTCACATCATTCCGGGTCCATGTCTCAGAAAAAAGCTTCAATCAGGCTGAAACGTCACAGAAAAGTAGAATCTATTGAGTTGTAAATTATTCCTGTGTTTCATGATGATAGCACATTCCTAAGGGGGTCAAGTTAGGTCATAAAGGTCACCGGATCACTTGTTCCTTAAAGGCGGCGTTCTTAACACACATTTGGGGGCTTATAACTTGGCTTCTGAATGTCTCAGAGAGGTCAGGTTTAATTTAGGGTACTCCAATCAACAGCCCCAATTACCCCAAAAAGGAATGGAGTCATTAGCACTTATGGTTATTAAATGGCACCCAGAATTATGTCGCACAAAGCACAGTTTCACATCATTCCGGGTGCATTTCTCAGAAAAAAGCTTCAATCAGGCTGAAACATCACAGAAAAGTAGAATCCATTGAGTTGTAAATGATTCCTGTGTTTCATGATGATAGCACATTCCTAAGGGCGTCAAATCAGGTCTTAAAGGTCACCGGATCACTTGTTCCTTAAAGGAGGTATTCCAAACACACCTTTGGGGGCTTATAACTTGGCTTCTGAATGTCTCAGAGAGGTCAGGTTTGTTTTAGGGTACTCCAATCAACAGCCCCTATTACCCCAAAAAGGAATGGAGTCATTAGCACGTATGGTTTTTAAATGGCACCCAGAATTATGTTGCACAAAGCACAATTTCACATCATTCTGGGTCCATTTGTGTGAAAACAAGGTTCAATCAGGCTGAAATGTTACATGAAGGTAGAATCTATTGAGTTGTAAGTGATCTGAAAGTTTCATGATGAGAGCACATTCCTAAGGGGGTCAAACCATGTCCCAAAGGTCACCGGGCCTGGTGTCACTTTAAAGAAGTAGTCCAGTTACAACTTTGTGGGCTTATAACTTTTCTTCTAAATGTCCTAGTGAGGTCAAGATTGATGTAGAGTACTCCAATTACCAGCCCCTACAACCCCAAAAAGGAATGGAGTCATTAGCACTTATGGTTTTTAATTTGCACCCAGAATTATGTCACACAAAGCACAATTTCACATCATTCTGGGTCCATTTCTCAGAAAAAAGCTTCAATCAGGCTGAAACATCACAGAAAAGTAGAATCTATTGAGTTGTAAATGATTCCTGTGTTTCATGATGATATCACATTCCTAAGGGGGTCAAGTTAGGTCATAAAGGTCACCGGATCACTTGTTCCTTAAAGGCGGGGTTCCAAACACAATTTCACATCATTCTGGGTCCATTTGTGTGAAAACAAGGTCCAATCAGGCTGAAACGCTACAGGAAAGTAGAATCTATTGAGTTGTAAGTGATCTGAACGTTATATGATGAGAGCACATTCCTAAGAGGGTCAAACCATGTCCCAAAGGTCACCGGGCCTGGTGTCACTTTAAAGATGTAGTCCTGTTTCACCTTTGTGGGCTTATAACTTTTCTTCTGAATGTCCTAGAGAGGTCAGGTTTGTTTTAGAGTACTCCAATTAACAGCCCCTATAACCCCAAAAAGGAATGGAGTCATTAGCACTTATGGTTTTTAAATGGCACACAGAATTATGTTGCACAAAGCACAATTTCACATCATTCCGGGTCCATTTCTCATAAAAAAGCTTCAATCAGGCTGAAACGTCACAGAAAAGTAGAATTTATTGAGTTGTAAATGATTCCTGTGTTTCATGATGATAGCACATTCCTAAGGGCGTCAAATCAGGTCAAAAAGGTCATCGGATCACTTGTTCCTTAAAGGCGGAATTCCAAACACACATTTGGGGGCTTATAACTTGGCTTCTGAATGTCTCAGAGAGGTCAGGTTTGTTTTAGGGTACTCCAATCAACAGCCACTATTACCCCAAAAAGGAATGGAATCATTAGCACTTATGGTTTTTAAATGGCACCCATAATTATGTTGCACAAAGCACAATTTCACATCATTCTGGGTCCATTTGTGTGAAAACAAGGTCCAATCAGGCTGGAACGCTACAGGAAGGTAGAATCTATTGAGTTGTAAGTGATCTGAACATCTCATAATGATAGCATATTCCTAAGGGGGTCAAACCATGTCCCAAAGGTCACCGGGCCTGGTGTCACTTTAAAGAAGTAGTCCAGTTACACCTTTGTGGGCTTATAACTTTTCCTCTGAATGTCCTAGAGAGGTCAGGTTTGTTTTAGAGTACTCCAATTAAGCCCCTACAACCCCAAAAAGGAATGGAGTCATTAGCACTTATGGTTTTTAAATGGCACCCAGAATTATGTCGCACAAAGCACAATTTCACATCATTCCGGGTCCATTTCTCAGAAAAAAGCTTCAATCACGCTGAAACGTCACAGAAAAGTAGAATCTATTGAGTTGTAAATGATTCCTGTGTTTCATGATGATAGCACATTCCTAAGGGGCTCAAATCATGTCATAAAGGTCACCGGATCACTTGTTCCTTAAAGGCGGGGTTCCAAACACACCTTTGGGGGCTTATAACTTGGCTTCTGAATGTCTCAGAGAGGTCAGGTTTGTTTGAGGGTACTCCAATCAACAGCCCCTATTACCCCAAAAAGGAATGGAGTCATTAGCACTTATGGTTTTTAAATGGCATCCAGAAATATGTGGCACGAAGCACAATTTCACATCATTCTGGGTCCATTTGTGTGAAAACAAGGTCCAATCAGGCTGAAACGCTACATGAAGGTAGAATCTATTGAGTTGTAAGTGATCTGAACGTTATATGAAGATAGCACTTTCCTAAGGGGGTCAAACCATGTCCCAAAGGTCACGGGGCCTGGTGTCACTTTAAAGAAGTAGTCCTGTTTCACCTTTGTGGGCTTATAACTTTTCTTCTGAATGTCCTAGAGAGGTCAGGTTTGTTTTAGAGTACTCCAATTAACAGCCCCTATAACCCCAAAAAGGAATGGAGTCATTAGCACTTATGGTTATTAAATGGCACCCAGAATTATGTCGCACAAAGCACAGTTTCACATCATTCCGAGTCCATTTCTCAGAAAAAAGCTTCAATCAGGCTGAAACATTACAGAAAAGTAGAATCCATTGAGTTGTAAATGATTCCTGTGTTTCATGATGATAGCACATTCCTAAGGGCGTCAAATCAGGTCATAAAGGTCACCGGATCACTTGTTCCTTAAAGGCGGTATTCCAAACACACATTTGGGGGCTTATAACTTTTCTTCTGAATGTCCTAGAGAGGTCAGGTTTGTTTTAGAGTACTCCAATTAACAGCCCCTATAACCCCAAAAAGGAATGGAGTCATTAGCACTTATGGTTATTAAATGGCACCCAGAATTATGTCACACAAAGCACAATTTCACATCATTCCGGGTCCATTTCTCAGAAAAAAGCTTCAATCAGGCTGAAACATCACAGAAAAGTAGAATCTATTGAGTTGTAAATGATTCCTGAGTTTCATGATGATAGCACATTCCTAAGGGGGTCAAGTTAGGTCATAAATGTGACCGGATCACTTGTTCCTTAAAGGCGGCGTTCTAAACACACCTTTGGGGGCTTATAACTTGGCTTCTGAATTTCTCAGAGAGGTCAGGTTTGTTTTAGGATACTCCAATCAACAGCGCCTATAACCCCAAAAAGGAATGGAGTCATTAGCACTTATTGTTTGTAAATGGCACCCAGAATTATGTTGCACAAAGCACAATTTCACATCATTCTGGGTCCATTTGTGTGAAAACAAGGTTGAATCAGGCTGAAACGTTACATGAAGGTAGAATCTATTGAGTTGTAAGTGATCTGAAAGTTTCATGATGATAGCACATTCCTAAGGGGGTCAAACCATGTCCCAAAGGTCACCGGGCCTGGTGTCACTTTAAAGAAGTAGTCCAGTTACAACTTTGTGGGCTTATAACTTTTCTTCTGAATGTCCTAGAGAGGTCAGGTTTGTACAGCCCATATAACCCCACAAAGGAATGGAGTCATTAGCACTTATGGTTATTAAAGGGCACCCAGAATTATGTCGCACAAAGCACAATTTCACATAATTACGGGTCCATTTCTCAGAAAAAAGCTTCAATCAGGCTGAAACGTCACAGAAAAATAGAATCTTTTGAGTTGTAAATGATTCCTGTGTGTCATGATGATAGCACATTCCTAAGGGGGTCAAGTTAGGTCATAAAGGTCACCGGATCCCTTGTTCCTTAAAGGCGGCGTTCTTAACACACATTTGGGGGCTTATAACTTGGCTTCTGAATGTCTCAGAGAGGTCAGGTTTAATTTAGGGTACTCCAATCAACAGCCCCTATTACCCCAAAAAGGAATGGAGTCATTAGCACTTATGGTTTTTAAATGGCACAGAGAATTATGTTGCACGAAGTACAATTTCACATCATTCTGGGTCCATTTCTCAGAAAAAAGCTTTAATCAGGCTGAAACATCACAGAAAAATTGAATCTATTGAGTTGTAAATGATTCCTGTGTTTCATGATGATAGAACATTCCTAAGGGGGTGAAATCAGGTCATAAATGTCACCGGATAACTTGTTCCTTAAAGGCCGTATTCCAAACACACATTTGGGGGCTTATAACTTGGCTTCTGAATGTCTCAGAGAGGTCAGGTTTGTTTGAGGGTACTCCAATCAACAGGCCCTATTACCCCAAAAAAGAATGGAGTCATTAGCACTTATGTTTTTTTAATGGCACCCAGACTTATGTTGCACAAAGCAGAATTTCACATCATTCTGGGTCCATTTGTGAGAAAACAAGGTCCAATCAGGCTGAAATGCTACAGGAAGGTAGAATCTATTGAGTTGTAGGAGATCTGAACGTTTCATGATGATAGCACATTCCTAAGGGGGCCAAACCATGTGCCAAAGGTCACCGGGCCTGGTGTCACTTTAAAGAAGTAGTCCAGTTACACCTTTGTAGGCTTATAACTTTTCTTCTGAATGTCCTAGAGAGGTCAGGTTTGTTTTAGAGTACTCCAATTAACAGCCCCTACAACCCAGAAAAGAAATTGAGTCATTAGCACTTATGGTTTTTAAACGGCACCAAGAATTATGTCGCACAAAGCACAATTTCACATCATTCCGGGTCCATTTCTCATAAAAAAGCTTCAATCAGGCTGAAACGTCACAGAAAAGTAGAATCTATTGAGTTGTAAATGATTCCTGTGTTTCATGATGATAACACATTCCTAAGGGGGTCAAATCAGGTCATAAAGGTCACCGGATCACTTGTTCCTTAAAGGCGGAATTCCAAACACACATTTGGGGGCTTATAACTTGGCTTCTGAATGTCTCAGAGAGGTCAGGTTTGTTTGAGGGTACTCCAATCAACAGCCCCTATTACCCCAAAACGGAATGGAGTCATTAGCACTTATGATTTTTAAATGGCACCCAGAATTATGTTGCACGAAGCACAATTTCACATCATTCTGTGTCCATTTGTGAGAAAACAAGGTCCAATCAGGCTGAAACGCTACAGGAAGGTAGAATCTATTGAGTTGTAGGAGATCTGAACGTTTCATGATGATAGCACATTCCTAAGGGGGTCAAACCATGTGCCAAAGGTCACCGGGCCTGGTGTCACTTTAAAGAAGTAGTCCAGTTACACCTTTGTAGGCTTATAACTTTTCTTCTGAATGTCCTAGAGAGGTCAGGTTTGTTTTAGAGTACTCCAATTAACAGCCCCTACAACCCCAAAAATGAATGGAGTCATTAGCACTTATGGTTTTTAAATGGCACCCAGAATTATGTCGCACAAAGCACAATTTCACATCATTCCGGTTCCATTTCTCATAAAAAAGCTTCAATCAGGCTGAAACGTCACAGAAAAGTAGAATCTATTGAGTTGTAAATGATTCCTGTGTTTCATGATGATAGCACATTCCTAAGGGGGTCAAATCAGGTCATAAAGGTCACCGGATCACTTGTTCCTTAAAGGCGGAATTCCAAACACACCTTTGGGGGCTTATAACTTGGCTTCTGAATGTCTCAGAGAGGTCAGGTTTGTTTGAGGGTACTCCAATCAACAGCCCCTATTACCCCAAAACGGAAGGGAGTCATTAGCACTTATGATTTTTAAATGGCACCCAGAATTATTTTGCACGAAGCACAATTTCACATCATTCTGTGTCCATTTGTGTGAAAACAAGGTCCAAATAGGCTGGAACGCTACAAGAAGGTAGAATCTATTGAGTTGTAAGTTATCTGAACGTTATATGATGATAGCACATTCCTAAGGGGGTCAAACCATGTCCCAAAGGTCACCGGGCCTTGAGTCACTTTAAAGAAGTAGTCCAGTTACACCTTTGTAGGCTTATAACTTTTCTTCTGAATGTCCTAGAGCGGTCAGGTTTGTTTTAGAGTACTCCAATTAACAGCCCCTACAACCCCAAAAAGGAATGGAGTCATTAGCACTTATGGTTTTTAAATGGCACCCAGAATTATGTCGCACAAAGCACAATTTCACATCATTCCGGGTCCATTTCTCAGAAAAAAGCTTCAATCAGGCTGAAACGTCACAGAAAAGTAGAATATATTGAGTTGTAAATGATTCCTGTGTTTCATGATGATAGCACATTCCTAAGGGGGTCAAATCAGGTCATAAAGGTCACCGGATTACTTGTTCCTTAAAGGCGGCGTTCTAAACACACATTTGGGGTCTTATAACTTGGCTTCTGAATGTCTCAGAGAGGTCAGGTTTTTTTTAGGATACTCCAATGAACAGCACCTATTACCCCAAAAAGGAATGGAGTCATTAGCACTTATGGTTTTTAAATGACACCCAGAATTATGTCGCACGAAGCAAAATTTCACATCATTCTGGGTCCATTTGTGTGAAAACAAGGTCCAATAGGGCTGAAACGCTACAGGAAGGTAGAATCTATTGAGTTGTAAGTGATCTGAACGTTATATGATGATCGCACATTCTTAAGGGGGTCAAACCATGTCCCAAATGTCACCTGGCCTGGTGTCACTTTAAAGAAGTAGTCCTGTTTCACCTTTGTGGGCTTATAACTTTTCTTCTGAATGTCCTAGAGAGGTCAGGTTTGGTTTAGAGTACTCCAAATACCAGCCCCTACAACCCCAAAAAGGAATGGAGTCATTAGCACTTATGGTTTTTAAATGGCAGCCAGCATTATGTCGCATGAAGCACAATTTCACATCATTCCGGGTCAATTTGTGTGATAACAAGGTCCAATCAGGCTTAAACGTTACAGGAAGGTAGAATCTATTGATTTGTAAGTGATCTGAACGTTATATGATGATAGCACATTCCTAAGGGGGTCAAACCATGTCCCAAAGGACACCGGGCCTTGAGTCACTTTAAAGAAGTAGTCCAGTTACACCTTTGTAGGCTTATAACTTTTCTTCTGAATGTCCTAGAGAGGTCAGGTTTGTTTTAGAGTACTCCAATTAACAGCCCCTACAACCCCAAAAAGGAATGGAGTCATTAGCACTTATGGTTTTTAAATGGCACCCAGAATTATGTCGCACAAAGCACAATTTCACATCATTCCGGGTCCATTTCTCAGAAAAAAGCTTCAATCAGGCTGAAACGTCACAGAAAAGTAGAATCTATTGAGTTGTAAATGATTCCTGTGTTTCATGATGATAGCACATTCCTAAGGGGGTCAAATCAGGTCATAAAGGTCACCGGATTACTTGTTCCTTAAAGGCGGCATTCTAAACACACACTTGGGGTCTTATAACTTGGCTTCTGAATGTCTCAGAGAGGTGTTGTTTTTTTAGGATACTCCAATCAACAGCACCTATTACCCCAAAAAGGAATGGAGTCATTAGCACTTATGGTTTTTAAATGACACCCAGAATTATGTCGCAGGAAGCACAATTTCACATCATTCTGGGTCCATTTGTGTGAAAACAAGGTCCAATCAGGCTGAAACGCTACAGGAAGGTAGAATCTATTGAGTTGTAAGTGATCTGAACGTTATATGATGATCGCACATTCCTAAGGGGGTCAAACCATGTCCCAAAGGTCACCTGGCCTGGTGTCACTTTAAAGAAGTAGTCCTGTTTCACCTTTGTGGGCTTATAACTTTTCTTCTGAATGTCCTAGAGAGGTCAGGTTTGTTTTAGAGTACTCCAATTAACAGCCCCTATAACCCCAAAAAGGAATGGAGTCATTAGCACTCATGGTTATTAAATGGCACCCAGAATTATGTTGCACAAAGCACAATTTCACATCATTCCGGGTCCATTTCTCAGAAAAATGCTTCAATCAGGCTGAAACGTCACAGAAAATTAGAATCTATTGAGTTGTAAATGATTCCTGTGTTTCATGATGATAGCACATTCCTAAGGGGGTCAAATCAGGTCATAAAGGTCACCGGATTACTTGTTCCTTAAAGGCGGCATTCTAAACACACACTTGGGGTCTTATAACTTGGCTTCTGAATGTCTCAGAGAGGTGTTGTTTTTTTAGGATACTCCAATCAACAGCACCTATTACCCCAAAAAGGAATGGAGTCATTAGCACTTATGGTTTTTAAATGACACCCAGAATTATGTCGCAGGAAGCACAATTTCACATCATTCTGGGTCCATTTGTGTGAAAACAAGGTCCAATCAGGCTGAAACGCTACAGGAAGGTAGAATCTATTGAGTTGTAAGTGATCTGAACGTTATATGATGATCGCACATTCCTAAGGGGGTCAAACCATGTCCCAAAGGTCACCTGGCCTGGTGTCACTTTAAAGAAGTAGTCCTGTTTCACCTTTGTGGGCTTATAACTTTTCTTCTGAATGTCCTAGAGAGGTCAGGTTTGTTTTAGAGTACTCCAATTAACAGCCCCTATAACCCCAAAAAGGAATGGAGTCATTAGCACTCATGGTTATTAAATGGCACCCAGAATTATGTTGCACAAAGCACAATTTCACATCATTCCGGGTCCATTTCTCAGAAAAATGCTTCAATCAGGCTGAAACGTCACAGAAAATTAGAATCTATTGAGTTGTAAATGATTCCTGTGTTTCATGATGATAGCACATTCCTAAGGGCGTCAAATCAGGTCATAAAGGTCACCGGATCACTTGTTCCTTAAAGGCGGGGTTCCAAACACACCTTTGGGGGCTTATAACTTGGCTTCTGAATGTCTCAGAGAGGTCAGGTTTGTTTTAGGGTTCTCCAATCAACAGCCCCTATTACCCCAAAAAGGAATGGAGTCATTAGCACTTATGGTTTTTAAATGGCACCCAGAATTATGTTGCACGAAGCACAATTTCACATCATTCTGGGTCCATTTGTGTGAAAACAAGGTCCAATCAGAATGAAACGTCACAGAAAAGAAGAATCTATTGAGTTGTAAATGATTCCTGTGTTTCATGATGATAGCACATTCCTAAGGGGGTCAAACCATGTGCCAAAGGTCACCAGGCCTGGTGTCACTTTAAAGAAGTAGTCCAGTTAGACTTTTGTGGGCTTATAACTTGGCTTCTAAATGTCCTAGAGAGGTCAGCTTTGTTTTAGAGTACTCCAATTAATAGCCCCAATTACCCCAAAAAGGAATGGAGTCATTAGCACTTATAGGTTTTAAATGACACCCAGAATTATGTTACACGATGCACAATTTCACATCATTCTGGGTTCATTTGTGTGAAAACAAGGTCCAATCAGAATGAAACGTCACAGAAAAGAAGAATCTATTGAGTTGTAAATGATTCCTGTGTTTCATGATGATAGCACATTCCTAAGGGTGTCAAATCAGGTCATAAAGGTCACCGGATCACTTGTTCCTTAAAGGCGGCGTTCTAAACACACATTTGGGGGCTTATAACGTAGCTTCTGAATGTCTCAGAGAGGTCAGGTTTGTGTTAGTTTACTCCAATCAACAGCCCCTATTACCCCAAAAAGGAATGGAGTAATTCGCACTTATGGTTTTTAAATGGCACCCAGAATTATGTTGCACGAAGCACAATTTCACATCATTCTGGGTCCATTTGTGTGAAAACAAGGTCCAGTCAGGCTGAAACGCTACAGGAAGGTAGAATCTATTGAGTTGTAGGAGATCTGAACGTTTCATGATGATAGCACATTCCTAAGGGGGTCAAACCATGTGCCAAAGGTCACCGGGCCTGGTGTCACTTTAAAGAAGTAGTCCTGTTACACCTTTGTGGGCTTATAACTTTTCTTCTAAATGTCCTAGAGAGGTCAAGTTTGTTTTAGAGTACTCCAATTACCAGCCCCTACAACCTCCAAAAGGAATGGAGTCACTAGCACTTATGGTTTTCAAATGGCACCCAGAATTATGTCGAACAAAGCACAATTTCACATCATTCCGGGTCCAATTCTCAGAAAAAAGCTTCAATCAGGCTGAAACGTTACAGGAAGGTAGAATCTATTGAGTTGTAAGTGATCTGAACGTTTCAAGATGATCGCACATTCCTATAGGGGGTCAAACCATGTCCCAACGGTCACCGGGCTTGGTGTCACTTTAAAGTAGTCCAGTTACACCTTTGTGGGCTTATAACTTGGCTTCTGAATGTCCAAGACAGGTCAGGTTTGATTTAGAGTACTCCAGTTAAGAGGCCCCATTACCCCAAAAAGGAATGGAGTCATTAGCACTTATGGTTTTTAAATGACACCCAGAATTATGTTGCACGAAGCACAATTTCACATCATTCTGGGTCCATTTGTGTGAAAACAAAGTCCAATCAGGCTGAAACGTTACAGGAAGGTAGAATCTATTGCGTTGAAAGTGATCTGAACGTTTCATGATGATCGCACATTCCTATATGGGTCAAACCATGTCCCAAAGGTCACCAGGCCTGGGGTCACTTTAAAGAAGTAGTCCAGTTAGACTTTTGTGGGCTTATAACTTGGCTTCTGGATGTCCTAGAGAGGTCAGGTTTGTTTTAGAGTACTCGAATTAAGAGCCCCCATTACCCCAAAAAGGAATGGAATCATTAGCACTTATGGTTTTTAAATGGCACCCAGAATTATGTCGCACAAAGCACAATTTCACATCATTCCGGGTCCATTTCTCAGAAAAAAAATTCAATCAGGCTGAAACGTCACAGAAAAGTAGAATCTATTGAGTTGTAAATGATTCCTGTGTTTCATGATGATAGCACATTCCTAAGGGCGTCAAATCAGGTCATAAAGGTCACCGGATCACTTGTTCCTTAAAGCCGGGTTCCAAACACACCTTTGGGGGCTTATAACTTGGCTTCTGAATGTCTCAGAGAGGTCAGGTTTGTGTTACTGTACTCCAATCAACAGCCCCTATTACCCCAAAAAGGAATGGAGTCATTAGTACTTATGGTTTTTAAATGGCACCCAGAATTATGTTGCACGAAGCACAATTTCACATCATTCCGGGTCCATTTGTATGAAAACAAGGTCCAATCAGGCTGAAACGTTACAGGAAGGTAGAATCTATTGAGTTGTAAGTGATCTGAACGTTTCATGATGATCGCACATTCCTATGGGGGTTTAAACCATGTTCCAAAGGTCATTGGGCCTAAATTCACTTTAAATAAGTAGTCCAGTTACACCTTTGTGGGCTTATAACTTTTCTTCTGAATGTCCTAGAGAGGTCAAGTTTGTTTTAGAGTACTCCAATTACCAGCCCCTACAACCCCAAAAAGGAATGGAGTCATTAGCACTTATGGTTATTACATGGCACCCAGAATTATGTCGCACAAAGCACAATTTCACATCATTCCGGGTCCATTTCTCAGAAAAAAAGCTTCAATCAGGCTGAAACGTCACAGAAAAGTAGAATCTATTGAGTTGTAAATGATTCCTGAGTTTTATGATGAAAGCACATTCCTAAGGGGGTCAAGTTAGGTCATAAATGTCACCGGATCACTTGTTCCTTAAAGGCGGCGTTCTAAACACACATTTGGGGGCTTACAACTTGGCTTCTGAATGTCTCAGAGAGGTCAGGTTTGTTTTAGGGTACTCCAATCAACAGCCCCTATTACCCCAAAAAGGAATGGAGTCATTAGCACTTATGGTTTTTAAATGGCACCCAGAATTATGTTGCACAAAGCACTATTTCACATAATTTTGGATCCATTTGTGTGAAAACAAGTTCCAATCAGGCTGAAACGTTACAGGAAGGTAGAATCTATTGAGTTGTAAGTGATTCCGGTGTTTCATAATAATAGCACAATCCTAAGGGTGTAAAATCAGGTCATAAAGGTCACCGTATCACTTGTTCCTTAAAGGCGGCGTTCTAAACACACATTTGGGGGCTTATAACTTGGCTTCTGAATGTCTCAGAGAGGTCAGGTTTTATTTAGGGTACTCCAATCAACAGCCCCTATTACCCCAAAAAGGAATGGAGTCATTAGCACTTATGGTTTTTAAATGGCACCCAGAATTATGTTGCACGAAGCACTATTTCACATCGTTCTGGGTCCATTTGTGTGAAAACAAGGTCCAATCAGTCTGAAACGCTTCAGGAAGGTAAAATCTATTGAGTTGTAGGTGATCTGAACGTTTTTTGATTATAGTACATTCCTAAGGGGGTCAAACCATGTCCCAAAGGTCACCAGGCCTGGTGTCACTTTAAAGAAGTAGTCCTGTTACACCTTTGTGGACTTATAACTTTTCTTCTAAATGTCCTAGAGAGGTCAAGTTTGTTTTAGAGTACTCCAATTACCAGCCCCTACAACCCCAAAAAGGAATGGAGTCATTAGCACTTATGGTTATTACAATTCACCCAGAATTATGTCGCACAAAGCACAATTTCACATCATTCCAGGTCCATTTCTCAGACAAAAAGCTTCAATTAGGCTGAAACGTCACAGAACAGTAGAATCTATTGAGTTGTAAATGATTCCTGAGTTTCATGATGATAGCACATTCCTAAGGGGGTCAAGTTAGGTCATAAATGTCACCGGATCACTTGTTCCTTAAAGGCGGCGTTCTAAACAAACATTTGGGGGCTTATAACTTGGCTTCTGAATGTCTCAGAGAGGTCAGGTTTTATTTAGGGTACTCCAATCAACAGCCCCTATTACCCCAAAAAGGAATGGAGTCATTAGCACTTATGGTTTTTAAATGGCACCCAGAATTATGTCGCACAAATCACAATTTCACATCATTCCGGGTCCATTTCTCAGAAAAAAGCTTCAATCAGGCTGAAACGTCACAGAAAAGTAGAATCTATTGAGTTGTAAATGATTCCTGAGTTTCATGATGATAGCACATTCCTAAGGGGGTCAAGTTAGGTCATAATGGTCACCGGATAACTTGTTCCATAAAGGCAGCGTTTTAAACTCCTTTGCGGGCTTATAACCTGGCTTCTGAATGTCTCAGAGAGGTCAGGTTTGTTTTAGGGTACTCCAATCAACAGCCCCTATTATCACAAAAAGGAATGGAGTCATTAGCACTTATGGTTTTTAAATGGCACCCAGAATTATGTTGCACGAAGCACAATTTCACATCATTCTGGGTCCATTTGTGTAAAAACAAGGTCCAATCAGGCTGAAACGTTACAGAAAGGTAGAATCTATTGAGTTGTAGGTGATCTGAACGTTTTATGATTATAGTATATTCCTAAGGGGGTCAAAACAAGTCCCTAAGGTCACCGGGCCTGGTGTCACTTTAAAGAAGTAGTCCTGTTCTACCTTTGTGGACTTATAACTTTTCTTCTAAATGTCCTAGAGAGGTCAAGTTTGTTTTAGAGTACTCCAATTACCAGCCCCTACAACCCCAAAAAGGAATGGAGTCATTAGCACTTATGGTTATTACATGGCACCCAGAATTATGTCGCACAAAGCACAATTTCACATCATTCCGGGTCCATTTCTCAGAAAAAAAGCTTCAATCAGGCTGAAACGTCACAGAAAAGTAGAATCTATTGAGTTGTAAATGATTCCTGAGTTTTATGATGAAAGCACATTCCTAAGGGGGTCAAGTTAGGTCATAAATGTCACCGGATCACTTGTTCCTTAAAGGCGGCGTTCTAAACACACATTTGGGGGCTTATAACTTGGCTTCTGAATGTCTCAGAGAGGTCAGGTTTGTTTTAGGGTACTCCAATCAACAGCCCCTATTACCCCAAAAAGGAATGGAGTCATTAGCACTTATGGTTTTTAAATGGCACCCAGAATTATGTTGCACAAAGCACTATTTCACATAATTTTGGGTCCATTTGTGTGAAAACAAGTTCCAATCAGGCTGAAACGTTACAGGAAGGTAGAATCTATTGAGTTGTAAGTGATCTGATCGTTTCATGATGATAGCACATTCCTAAGGGGGTCAAACCATGTCCCAAAGGTCATTGGGCCTAAATTCACTTTAAATAAGTAGTCCAGTTACACCTTTGTGGGCTTATAACTTTTCTTCTGAATGTCCTAGAGAGGTCAAGTTTGTTTTAGAGTACTCCAATTACCAGCCCCTACAACCCCAAAAAGGAATGGAGTCATTAGCACTTATGGTTATTACATGGCACCCAGAATTATGTCGCACAAAGCACAATTTCACATCATTCCGGGTCCATTTCTCAGAAAAAAAGCTTCAATCAGGCTGAAACGTCACAAAAAAGTAGAATCTATTGAGTTGTAAATGATTCCTGAGTTTCATGATGATAGCACATTCCTAAGGGGGTCAAGTTAGGTCATAAATGTCACTGGATCACTTGTTCCTTAAAGGCGGCGTTCTAAACACACATTTGGGGGCTCATAACCTGGCTTCTGAATGTCTCAGAGAGGTCAGGTTTGTTTTAGGGTACTCCAATCAACAGCCCCTATTACCCCACAAGGAATGGAGTCATTAGCACTTATGGTTTTTAAATGGCACCCAGAATTATGTTGCACAAAGCACTATTTCACATCATTTTGGGTCCATTTGTGTGAAAACAAGGTCCAATCAGGCTGAAACGTTACAGGAAGGTAGAATCTATTGAGTTGTAAGTGATCTGATCGTTTCATGATGATAGCACATTCCTAAGGGGGTCAAACCATGTCCCAAAGGTCATTGGGCCAAAATTCACTTTAAATAAGTAGTCCAGTTACACCTTTGTGGGGTTATAACGTTTCTTCTGAATGTCCTAGAGAGGTCAGGTGTGTTTTAGAGTACTCCAATTACCAGCCCCTACAACCCCAAAAAGGAATGGAGTCATTAGCACTTATGGTTATTACATGGCACCCAGAATTATGTCGCACAAAGCACAATTTCACATCATTCCGGGTCCATTTCTCAGAAAAATGCTTTAATAAGGCTGAAACATCACAGAAAAGTAGAATCTATTGAGTTGTAAATGATTCCTTTGTTTCATGATGATAGCACATTCCTAAGGGGGTCAAGTTAGGTCATAATGGTCACCGGATAACTTGTTCCATAAAGGCAGCGTTTTAAACACCGTTGCTGGCTTATAACGTGGCTTCTGAATGTCTCAGAGAGGTCAGGTTTGTTTTAGGGTACTCCAATCAATAGCCCCTATTACCACAAAAAGGAATGGAGTCATTAGCACTTATGGTTTTTAAATTGCACCCAGAATTATGTTGCACGAAGCACAATTTCACATCATTCTGGGTCCATTTGTGTGAAAACAAGGTCCAATCAGGCTGAAACGTTACAGGAAGGTAGAATCTATTGAGTTTTAGGTGATCTGAACATTTTATGATGATAGTACATTCCTAAGGGGGTCAACCCATGTCCCAAAGGTCACCGGGCCTGGTGTCACTTTAAAGAAGTAGTCCTGTTACACCTTTGTGGACTTATAACTTTTCTTCTAAATGTCCTAGAGAGGTCAAGTTTGTTTTAGAGTACTCCAATTACCAGCCCCTACAACCCCAAAAAGGAATGGAGTCATTAGCACTTATGGTTATTACATGGCACCCAGAACTATGTCGCACAAAGCACAATTTCACATCATTCCGGGTCCATTTCTCAGAAAAAAAAGCTTCAATCAGGCTGAAACGTCAAAGAAACGTAGAATCTATTGAGTTGTAAATGATTCCTGAGTTTCATGATGATAGCACATTCCTAAGGGGGTCAAGTTAGGTCATAAATGTCACCGGATCACTTGTTCCTTAAAGGCGGCGTTCTAAACACACATTTGGGGGCTTATAACTTGGCTTCTGAATTTCTCAGAGAGGTCAGGTTTGTTTTAGGGTACTCCAATCAACAGCCCCTATTACCCCAAAAAGGAATGGAGTCATTAGCACTTATGGTTTTTAAATGGCACCCAGAATTATGTCGCACAAATCACAATTTCACATCATTCCGGGTCCATTTCTCAGAAAAAAGCTTCAATCAGGCTGAAACGTCACAGAAAAGTAGAATCTATTGAGTTGTAAAGGATTCCTGAGTTTCATGATGATAGCACATTCCTAAGGGGGTCAAGTTAGGTCATAATGGTCACCGGATAACTTGTTCCATAAAGGCAGCGTTTTAAACACCTTTGCGGGCTTATAACGTGGCTTCTGAATGTCTCTTAGAGGTCAGGTTTGTTTTAAGGTTCTCCAATCAACAGCCCCTATTACCACAAAAAGGAATGGAGTCATTAGCACTTATGGTTTTTAAATGGCACCCAGAATTATGTTGCACGAAGCACAATTTCACATCATTCTGGGTCCATTTGTGTGAAAACAAGGTCCAATCAGGCTGAAACGTTACAGGAAGGTAGAATCTATTGAGTTGTAGTTGATCTGAACGTTTTATGATTATAGTACATTCCTAAGGGGGTCAAAACATGTCCCAAAGGTCACCGGGCCTGGTGTCACTTTAAAGAAGTAGCCCTGTTACACCTTTGTGGACTTATAACTTTTCTTCTAAATGTCCTAGAGAGGTCAAGTTTGTTTTAGAGTACTCCAATTACCAGCCCCTACAACCCCAAAAAGGAATGGAGTCATTAGCACTTATGGTTATTACATGGCACCCAGAATTATGTCGCACAAAGCACAATTTCACATCATTCTGGGTCCATTTCTCAGAATAAAAGCTTCAATCAGGCTGAAACGTCACAGAAAAGTAGAATCTATTGAGTTGTAAATGATTCCTGAGTTTCTTGATGATAGCACATTCCTAAGGCGGTCAAGTTAGGTCATAAATGTCACCGGATCACTTGTTCCTTAAAGGCGGCGTTCTAAACACACATTTGGGGGCTTATAACTGGGCTTCTGAATGTCTCAGAGAGGTCAGGTTTGTTTTAGGGTACTCCAATCAACAGCCCCTATTAACCCACAAGGAATGGAGTCATTAGCACTTATGGTTTTTAAATGGCACCCAGAATTATGTTGCACGAAGCACAATTTCACATCATTCTGGGTCCATTTGTGTGAAAACAAGGTCCAATCAGGCTGAAACGCTACAGGAAGGTAGAATCTATTGAGTTGTAGGTGATCTGAACGTTTTATGATGATAGCACATTCCTAAGGGGGTCAAACCATGTCCCAAAGGTCATCGGGCCTAAATTCACTTTAAATAAGTAGTCCAGTTACACCTTTGTGGGCTTATAACTTTTCTTCTGAATGTCCTAGAGAGGTCAGGTGTGTTTTAGAGTACTCCAATTAACAGCCCCTATAACCCCAAAAAGGAATGGAGTCATTAGCACTTATGGTTATTAAATGGCACCCAGAATTATGTCGCACAAAGAACAATTTCACATCATTCCGGGTCCATTTCTCAGAAAAAAGCTTCAATCAGGTTGAAACGTCACAGAAAAGTAGAATCTATTGAGTTGTAAATGATTCCTGTGTTTCATGATGATAGCACATTCCTAAGGGGGTCAAATCAGGTCATATAGGTCACCAGATCGCTTGTTCCTTAAAGGCGGTATTCCAAACACACCTTTGGGTGGCTTATAACTTGGCTTCTGAATGTCTCAGAGAGGTCAGGTTTGTTTGAGGGTACTCCAATCAACAGCCCCTATTACCCCAAAAAGGAATGGAGTCATTAGCACTTATGGTTTTAAATGGCACCCAGAATTATAGTGCACGAAGCACAATTTCTCATCATTCTGGGTCCATTTGTGTGAAAACAAGGTCCAATCAGGCTGAAACGTTATAGGAAGGTAGAATCTGTTGAGCTGTAATTGATCTGGACGTTTCATGATGATAGCACATTCCTAAGGGGGTCAAACCATGTCCCAAAGGTCACCGGGCCTGTTGTCACTTTAAAGTAGTCCAGTTACACCTTTGTGGACATATAACTTTTCTTTTGAATGGCCTAGAGAGGTCAGGTTTGTTTTAGAGTACTCCAATTGACAGCCCCTACAACCCCAAAAAGGAATGGAGTCATTAGCACTTATGGTTTTTAAATGGCACCCAGAATTATGTCGCACAAAGCACAATTTCACATCATTCCGGGTCCATTTCTCAGAAAAAAAGCTTCAATCAGGCTGAAACGTCACAGAAAAGTAGAATCTATTGAGTTGTAAATGATTCCTGTGTTTCATGATGATAGCACATTCCTAAGGGGGTCAAGTTAGGTCATAAAGGTCACCGGATCACTTGTTCCTTAAAGGTGGCCTTCTAAACACACCTTTGGGGGCCTATAACTTGGCTTCTGAATGTCCCAGAGAAGTCAGGTTTGTTTTTGGGTACTCTAATTAACAGCCCCTATAACCCCAAAAAGGAATGGAGTCATTAGCACTTACGGTTTTAAAAAGGCACCCAGAATTATGTCGCACAAAGCACAATTTCACATCATTCCGGGTCCATTTCTCAGAAAAAAGCTTCAATAAGGCTGAAACATCACAGAAAAGTAGAATCTATTGAGTTGAAAATGATTCCTGTGTTTCATGATGATAGCACATTCCTAAGGGGGTCAAGTTAGGTCATAAAGGTCACCGGATAACTTGTTCCATAAAGGCGGCGTTTTAAGCACACCTTAACGGGCTTATAATTTGGCTTCTGAATGTCTCAGAGAGGTCAGGTTTGTTTTAGGGTACTCAAATCAACAGCCCCTATTACCCCAAAAAGGAATGGAGTCATTAGCACTTATGTTTTTTAAATGGCACCCAGAATTATGTTGCACGAAGCACAATTTCACATCATTCTGGGTCCATTTCTGTGAAAACAAGGTCCAATCAGGCTGAAACGCTACAGGAAGGTAGAATCTATTGAGTTTTAGGTGATCTGAATCTTTCATGATGATAGCACATTCCTAAGGGGATCAAACCATGTCCCAAATGTCACCGGGCCTGGTGTCACTTTAAAGAAGTAGTCCAGTTACACCGTTGTGGTGTTATAACTTTTCTTCTGAATGTCCTAGAGAGGTCAGGTTTGTTTTAGAGTACTCCAATTAACAGCCCCTACAACTCCAAAAAGGAATGGAGTACTTAGCACTTATGGTTTTTAAATGGCACCCAGAATTATGTTGCACGAAGCACAATTTCACATCATTCTGGGTCCATTTCTGTGAAAACAAGGTCCAATCAGGCTGAAACTCTACATGAAGGTAGATTCTATTGAGTTGTAGGTGATCTGAATCTTTCATGATGATAGCACATTCCTAAGGGGGTCAAACCATGTCCCAAATGTCACCGGGCCTGGTGTCACTTTAAAGAAGTAGTCCAGTTACACCTTTGTGGGCTTATAACTTTTTTTCTGAATGTCCTAGAGAGGTCATCTTTGTTTTAGAGTACTCCAATTGACAGCCCCTACAACCCCAAAAAGGAATGGAGTCATTAGCACTTATGGATTTTTAAATGACACCCAGAATTATGTCGCACAAAATCACAATTTAACATCATTCCGGGTCCATTTCTCAGAAAAAAGCTTCAATCAGGCTGAAATGTCACAGAAAAGTAGAATCTATTGAATTAAAAATGATTCCTGAGTTTCATGATGATAGCACATTCCTAAGGGGGTCAAGTTAGGTCATAAATGTCACCGGATCACTTGTTCCTTAAAGGGGGCGTTCTAAACACACCTTTGGGGGCTTATAACTTGGCTTCTGAATTTCTCAGAGAAGTCAGGTTTGTTTTAGGGTACTCCAATCAACAGCCCCTATAACCCCAAAAAGGAATGGAGTCATTAGCACTTATGGTTTTTAAATGGCACCCAGAATTATGTTGCACAAAGCACTATTTCACATCATTCTGGGTCCATTTGTGTGAAAAAAAGGTCCAATCAGGCTGAAACGTTACAGGAAGGTAGAATCTATTGAGTTGTAAGTGATCTGATCGTTTCACGATGATAGCACATTCCTAAGGGGGTCAAACCATGTCCCAAAGGTCATCGGGCCTAAATTCACTTTAAAGAAGTAGTCCTGTTACACCTTTGTGGGCTTATAACTTTTCTTCTGAATGGCCTAGAGAGGTCAGGTTTGTTTTAGAGTACTCCAATTAACAGCCCCTACAACCCCAAAAAGGAATGGAGTCATTAGCATTTATGGTTTTTAAATGGCACCCAGAATTATGTTGCACAAAGCACAATTTCACATCATTCCGGGTCCATTTCTCAAAAAAAAAAGCTTCAATCAGGCTGAAACGTCACAGAAAAGTAGAATCTATTGAGGTTTAAATGATTCCTGTGTTTCATGATGATAGCACATTCCTAAGGGCGTCAAATCAGGTCATAAAGATCACCGGATCACTTGTTCCTTAAAGGCGGCGTTCTAAACACACATTTGGGGGCTTATAACTTGGCTTCTGAATGTCTCAGAGAGGTCAGGTTTGTTTGAGGGTACTCCAATCAACAGCCCCTATTACCCCAAAAAGGAATGGAGTCATTAGCACTTATGGTTTTTAAATGGCACCCAGAATTATGTTGCACGAAGCACAATTTCACATCGTTCTGGGTCCATTTGTGTGAAAACAAGGTCCAATCAGGCTGAAACGCTACAGGAAGGTAAAATCTATTGAGTTGTAGGTGATCTGAACGTTTTAAGATGATAGGACATTCCTAAGGGGGTCAAACCATGTCCCAAATGTCACCGGGCCTGGTGTCACTTTAAAGAAGTAGTCCAGTTACACCTTTGTGGGCTTATAACTTTTCTTCTGAATGTCCTAGAGAGGTCAGGTTTGTTTTAGAGTACTCCAATTAACAGCCCCTATAACCCCAAAAAGGAATGGAGTCATTAGCACTTATGGTTATTAAGTGGCACCCAGAATTATGTCGCACAAAGCACTATTTCACATCATTCTGGGCCCATTTGTGTGAAAACAAGGTCCAATCAGGCTTAAACATTACAGGAAGGTAGAATTTTATTGAGTTGTAAGTGATCTGATCGTTTCATGATGATAGCATATTCCTAAGGGGGTCAAACAATGTCCCAAAGGTCATCGGGCCTAAATTCACTTTAAATAAGTAGTCCAGTTAGACCTTTGTGGGCTTATAACTTTTCTTCTGAATGTCCTAGAGAGGTCAGGCTTGTTTAAGAGTACTCCAATTAACAGCCCGTCTAACCCCAAAAAGGAATGGAGTCATTAGCACTTATGATTATTAAATGGCACCCAGAGTTATGTCGCACAAAGCACAATTTCACATCATTCCGGGTCCATTTCTCAGAAAAAAAGCTTCAATCAGGCTGAAACGTCACAGAAAAGTAGAATCTATTGAGATGTAAATGATTCCTGTGTTTCATGATGATAGCACATTCCTAAGGGGGTCAAATCAGGTCATAAAGGTCACGGGATCACTTGTTCCTTAAAGGCGGTATTCCAAACACACCTTTGGGGGCTTATAACTTGGCTTCTGAATGTCTCAGAGAGGTCAGGTATGTTTGAGGGTACTCCAATCAACAGCCCCTATTACCCCAAAAAGGAATGGAGTCATTAGCACTTATGGTTTTAAATGGCACCCAGAATTATGTTGCACGAAGCACAATTTCACATCATTCTGGGTCCATTTGTGTGAAAACAAGGTCCAATCAGGCTGAAACATTACAGGAAGTTAGAATCTATTGAGTTGTAAGTGATCTGGACGTTTCATGATGGTAGCACATTCCTAAGGGGGTCAAACCATGTCCCAAATGTCACCGGGCCTGGTGTCACTTTTAAGAAGTAGTCCAGTTACACCTTTGTGGGCTTATAACTTTTCTTCTGAATGTCCTAGAGAGGTCAGTTTTGTTTTAGAGTACTCCAATTAACAGCCCCTACAACCCCAAAAAGGAATGGAGTCATTAGCACTTATGGTTTTTAAATGGCACCCAGAATTATGTCGCACAACGCACAATTTCACATCTTTCCGGGTCCATTTCTCAGAAAAAAGCTTCAATCAGGCTGAAACGTCACAGAAAAGTAGAATCTATTGAGTTGTAAATGATTCCTGTGTTTCATGATGATAGCACATTCCTAAGGGCGTCAAATCAGGTCATAAAGGTCACCGGATCACTTGTTCCTTAAAGGCGGTATTCAAAACACACATTTGGGGGCTTATAACTTGGCTTCTGAATGTCTCAGAGAGGTCAGGTTTGTTTCAGGGTACTCCAATCAACAGCCCCTATTGCCCCAAATAGGAATTGAGTCATTAGCACTTATGGTTTTTAAATGGCACCCAGAATTATGTTGCACAAAGCACAATTTCACATCATTCTGGGTCCATTTGTGTGAAAACAAGGTCCAATCAGGCTGAAACGCAACACGTTGATGGTAACGCGTTTTGTCGATGCGCTTTCTTAAGTTAATTCACTCAGAAATCAAAAGACTCGGTAATGAGTCTGCGTTAGAAGTCGCGATTCAGCTATTCTGTCTGGCTGACAGAAACAGCGTGAAAGGGGGGAAGAACGAGCCAACCGGCTCTGCCCCCCCTTTGGTTTTCAGGTCCACTCTCTTTCGTTTTCCAACACGAACTGAAAACATAAGACTGAAACTTACCAAAAACCTTTCTCTTCTCAAAGCAAACGTGTGCGTCAGCAAATGTGTTTTGGATTTTACTGTGAGCAGATGTGTGTGGGTGTGTGTGAATGTTTGTGTGCTTGAGTGTGTGTGAAGGTCAGCAACAATCACTCTCAACATTATCTAATTATGGATTCATTAAATCTCTTATAATTACCCCAAAGCATAATAGTCATTCATTTGATTAAAACACATTTATAATGAGCAAATTGATGATTAAACTTTTAACATTCAAAACAAGAAAAGGAAGTTTAAACTTTATGTTTTGACTTGTTATGACTACTTGTCCATGAGAACTCCTTCTTCTGGTACCGCAGGTGGCAGATGTTATGGTTTCCTCCCAGACTCGCTGGCGTTCAGGTCTTAATCTGTGGGTGAAAGTTCTGAGCGACCCAGCTTTGACACAGCTGAGTCCAACACCACCTCTGTGACAGAAAACCCATATTTCCTCACGTTACAGACCCCCCCTTTTGTGACGACATGGTGGTCAAGCAGAGGCCACCTGACGTCACAACCTCAATAACGTGACGCAGTCGTGAAGGTAGACATACCAGATGAAGGCAGGAACGATGAAGCGTCACCACAGGTCTCGTGTAGAAGGGAGTCTATCCTGATCAGATGATTAAGGCCAAAACTGTTGCAATCATTGTAAAGTAATCCACTTAGGGAATCTTGAAAGCAGAGCTATGCCAATAGCAGTTAATTTCATCAGCAATAATGCAAAGGTATTCAAAGGATAAGCAGCTCGTGTGTCACACGGAGCTGGGCAGGTGATGTATTCCTCAGGCGTAGTCCAGGCGAAGTCCAGTGACGACCTCGACACCTCTCGAACCACGACCGAAGCCCCATGCGACAGGAAACCAGCTGAAGGATGGTGAAGACGACCCCTCTGATGGGATGTAGTCCATACGAGCTCGGAGAAGGAGACAAAGTGAGACAGCCCACACGATAGATAGCATTTGATGCAAATCAAAGAAATCAATCAAAACCTATCTATGGGTGCCTCTGGGAAAATGTGGATGCCTTTTGTGAATTATCTAAAGAAGAAATGTTCTGCACCCTGTTCTACATGTCATGTAAAAAAACGTGATGCAGAGAAAACACAAATAAAAGAAAGTAAATCCTAACTGATATGTGAAACTCAGCAGGCTGCATTAAGTAAAGGCATATATATAAAAGAAATAATCATGAAAATGAAGGGCAAATTGGCTTGTGGCCCTTTAAGGGAAATAGTAACAAAATAAAATAAAATTTGTAATCAAATATAACCATGCTACACAAAGCACTAATAAAAAATAGAGATGTAAATCAATTCTCAAATGTAAATCAGTAGGTTAGTAATCCCTAAAAATGTGAGTTAGTAGCAGGTGTCCTGGCTGGAGGCAGGCAACCTGAAAAAAAAAATTCAAAGGATATCACATTTGTTAAAAATTCATCCCACAAACGAGAGAATTTGTAACGGTCCACCAGTTAGTGGAAAAGAATCCGGTCAGAATAGAGTTGGTCAGAATAGAGTTTTGAATCTGGTATTGCGGACCCACAGAGACACAAGTTTGGACGTATCTGTGGGAGCAGGCTCATAAGCGTTTAGGTTATCAAACTGTTTGTATCTTGTGTTACGAACCCACAGGGAAACTTGTTTGAATTTACCTGAGGGTTCCGTCCGGAACTCGAGTGAAGCTGATGTTATAACTGTTTGATCAGAACCTGATTTTACCTGCTCAAAGTTGGGTTGCAGCTTTACGGAGGTGACTTTGTTGTGATCAGAAATAGTAGTGAACTGGAAATGCGAAAATGATGCTCGCAAAGCAGGAGGAGGCTCCCCACCCCCCTTTTGTTTCTCAAACTTATGCCGTGTCTGTGAGACAGGAGAAGCATAACAAAGAACAGTTCTTAAGCTCTTAAAAGCCCTACTACCAAGAAGATGCACATTGTCACCTGGATCGTGCTGAAAGAGTAGGTGTTCAGATGTCCAAAGACCTGGAGGTGTTGGACTTTGAGGTTCTGAAAAGGAGTGATCCAAGGATGGTTGTGTCACGGGTGTCAAAGCAATCCTAGCCATGTTTAGAATCAGATACAGACATGACACTATCGAAAGGAACATGTTCTGCCCTGAAAACTGAAGCCAAGAATACTTTATTCCCAAGAATGATGGAGGTTCCCACACAGAATCAGAAAAACCCTGTTTAACCAGAGTAGTTACAGACTGACTAGAACTCCGCCCCGTAGAAGGTGCAGCACCTTACTCTGGGTCGGAGGTCAATGTTGCCAGCTGAATTGGTGGAAGGTCAATGTCGATTCCTGCAATGACCCGCCCGCCCGGAGGAGGGTTTCCCCCGAACAGCCTGAAGTCCGCAACGGAACACTCAGTGCCACTCAGCACCCCCCCTTTGTCAGGCGGGGCCCCGAGCAGAGCATCACTGCACGCACCTACTGCTCGCGGGCTGGGTGGCCATCCCGTGCCCGTGAGAGAGGTGATCGCAGCAACCACCGAGCCTCCTTCAATATCGC
This sequence comes from Nothobranchius furzeri, assembly GCF_043380555.1. NCBI lineage: Eukaryota > Metazoa > Chordata > Actinopteri > Cyprinodontiformes > Nothobranchiidae > Nothobranchius > Nothobranchius furzeri. The sequence continues at coordinate 25,343,242 of NC_091741.1, read as the reverse complement.
CACTGACCACAGGACTGCTGGAAACCGCAGGTTATACTGCGCCGTCGTGGTCACCTGAAAGAGAAATCACAGGAAATAGAGCACAGAGGCCAGAGACAGAGTCACACCCCTGTGAAAGGAGAAAAGAATTGGCCACCGTATTAGCAGAGGTCACAAACTGAAAAGTGACAAGGTCATTCACATAAAGGTCAAGATGTCCGGGCACAAACCCTGCAAATGGGAAGGTAGCTCCGTCCGGAGACCACAAGTGTTTCACGGCGGCTAACGTTTCCATCACGCCCCGATTAACAAGCCGGTTTGTGCATGAGGCGGACTGACGAGTAAAGCAGACCCCTGACTGAAGCGGTGGATCACAGCCTGAAGATTTCACACCCATGCTGGAGAGATGGTCAGCCTTTAACATGGATGACAGAGAAGAAGCATCAGGAACCAAGAACCAAAGGGTTAAGCACAACCTGTTTGTCAGAGAGGTTAACCATAGGCTCAAGAGATTTATTCAGCTTAAAAGTAGCAGAGAAAGTGTTGTTTATTTCAAACCTTGATATTAATGGTGGGTTTTTGACCCCCTGGAAGAAATAAAAGTAAAGAAAAAGCGTTATGACTGTAAACAGCATGTTGTTTGAATTCACGTCATGAAGTGCAGACCAGAACCACCTCCGACCCCGAGCAGCTGGCACCGAACCGCTGCCACTAGTCCCCACCGTGCCCGACCGGCGGCACCCGACTAATGCGGGCCCGTTCGGGCGGGCGGAGGGACCAGCGTGGCCCGGCCGGTAAACAGACTCCTGCGTCTTGGCATGTTCTGGAAGCAGAACGTCAGAGAACCTTACACCAGGTGTAACAGTACAAGAAAGATTTTGTCGTGTCTCGTCCATCCCTCATTAAGTTCAGAGCAACTCGCGTTTTTACCTTCTGAGTCGACGTAAAACTCCGGGCAAATTCCTCAATGTATCTCACAAACAAGGACTGTCCGTAGCGTAACTTAACTTTATGACACAGAGTAAAACAAGGAGCTGTTGATAGAGAAATGAATGCACACACCTCACAAGATGGAAGAAAAAGTCATGGATCCGAGCGATGGAGGCTGTGAAAGCCGAACCGTACAGCGGTCCAAAACAAAAATAAAAAAATAATAAACCCTACGCTGCCGTGTTGGTATCAGACGGACAAACGTAGCAAAACGTAGATTCTACACACCGTAGTGTTTACAAGAATCACCGCCAATGCGGGTTTTGTGAGGACACAGACTTACTGTGTCAGAAATGGTTCGACAATTTAGTGGGACGCGTTCCCTTTTGTCCAACTGTGGCTCGCTGGCTTAGCTCTCCAGCTAGGTCTAGCTCTTCGTCTGTAGCGACCAGACTTAAATTTTCCCGATTAACAAGCAGGCATCTCGCTCCGCTGTTAACACGGACTTTAAAGCGTACGCAATCTGGATGCAGTAACGCGCTACGGCCATTACCCGACTTACAGCGTTTACCTAGCAAGTTAAGCTACGGTAGGTGCCTACAAGCATTCCGGTTAGATTCGGCTGTCGCCTATGTAATGGAAATATCTTCCACAATAGCTCGCCCACAGTGTCAACACACTGAGACGAAGGGTGTCCGAGAATTCGGAGAATTTAGTCCTAATTTTAGGATTGAGGATAAGCTGCTCACGGTAGCTCACCCAGCAAGTTTCAGAGCGGAAATGTAGCTTTCCGACCTGAAGAGATTTGAGACGCGGCGGCGCGTCAAAATGGGCAGAATGTAGTCAAAAGCACAACTCACACGTTCGCTCCGAAGGCGAAGATGGGATAAATCAAAGTACTGTCTGTAATTTGCGGACAATTTGAGATCGGAGATCTTCCACCGTCAAGTTTCCACCAGGACGTCTCCCGGAAGAGTGACTTCAGCGGAATAATTTCCGTTTTTTTCAAAATAAGACATCGAAGTGAAACACAGAAAAAAGGCTAAAATGGTGAAAAATCAGCTTGTAGATGTTAGAAATCAGATATATCGCAGATATAGAAGTCTGGATACGCTCGCCATATTGTAAAGAAATTTGGTTGGCTCAGCCATATTTGTAAAGAAAATATTTTGGCTGGCTCAGTTATATTTTAAGGAGAAACTGTCTTTACTCAGTTATATTCTTAAGAAGACTCAAAGGTTGTTTTCATCGATAAACTGACGATAATATCTGAGTGTCTGTGTTTCAGTTCAATGAGGAAACCAGTTTGACAATTAAAAGTTTTAATTCTTCAAATTAAACTAATGATTTTGAAAATTGACAAACAGGAAATAACAATCAACATTGGCAACTTTGTGGGACAATCTTTAACAGTTGATATGCTGTTCTTGCTCAAATAGACCTTCTGTTGGTGAATGAAGATTGAGAGTAATAGGATGTGGTTATGGATGCGTGGGTGTGCAAAGTGTCGTGAGAATTGAACATGAGGTGAGATGAATGCGTGTGTGCATCTGATTTTGCTTCAGGAAGAAACAGGTGTCTGAGTGAAAAGTGATGGTTTGAATAAACTTAGGTTTAGTTGGAAAAGATGCATCAAAACGCTATCTGTCGTGTTTTGCCTCACCGAAAATCGGACCCTCTGTTGGACCCGGGACGTCACCTTAGGATGATGTTTCATCCAGGGCACCTTGGCTGGCAAAGAAGACAAAGATGCGCCGCGAACCGGTCCAGAGTTGCCCTCGGTACACGTTGATGGTAAAGCGTTTTGTCGATGCGCTTTCTTAAGTTAATTCACTCAGAAATCAAAAGACTCGGTAATGAGTCTGCGTTAGAAGTCGCGATTCAGCTATTCTGTCTGGCTGACAGAAACAGCGTGAAAGGGGGGAAGAACGAGCCAACCGGCTCTGCCCCCCCTTTGGTTTTCAGGTCCACTCTCTTTCGTTTTCCAACACGAACTGAAAACATAAGACTGAAACTTACCAAAAACCTTTCTCTTCTCAAAGCAAACGTGTGCGTCAGCAAATGTGTTTTGGATTTTACTGTGAGCAGATGTGTGTGGGTGTGTGTGAATGTTTGTGTGCTTGAGTGTGTGTGAAGGTCAGCAAAAAACACTCTCAACATTATCTAATTATGGATTCATTAAATCTCTTATAATTACCCCAAAGCATAATAGTCATTCATTTGATTAAAACACATTTATAATGAGCAAATTGATGATTAAACTTTTAATATTCAAAACAAGAAAAGGAAGCTTAAACTTTATGTTTTGACTTGTTATGACTACTTGTCCATGAGAACTCCTTCTTCTGGTACCGCAGGTGACAGATGTTATGGTTTCCTCCCAGACTCGCTGGCGTTCAGGTCTTAATCTGTGGGTGAAAGTTCTCAGCGACCCAGCTTTGACACAGCTGAGTCCAACACCACCTTTGTGACAGAAAACCCATATTTCCTCACGTTACAAAGGTCACCGGATCACTTGTTCCTTAAAGGCGGCGTTCGAAACACACCTTTGGGGGCTTATAACTTGGCTTCTCAATTTCTCAGAGAGGTTAGGTTTGTTTTAGGGTACTCAAATCAACAGCCCCTATTACCTCAAAAAGGAATGGAGCCATTAGCACTTATGGTTACTAAATCGCACCCAGACTTATGTTGCACAAAGCACAATTTCACATCATTCCGGGTCCATTTTTCAGAAAAAAGCTTCAATCAGGCTGAAACGTCACAGAAAACTAGAATCTATTGAGTTGTAAAAGATTCCTGTGTTTCATGATGATAGCGCATTCCTAAGGGGGTCAAAATAGGTCATAAAGGTCACCGGATCACTTGTTCCTTAAAGGCGGCGTTCTAAACACACCTTTGGGGGCTTATAACTTGGCTTCTGAATTTCTCAGAGAGGTCAGCTTTCGTCGTCGTCGTCGTCGTCTTCCTCCGCTTATCCGGGTCCGGGTCGTGGGGGCAGCATCCCAACTAGGGAGCTCCAGGCCCTCCTCTCCCCGGCCTTGTCCACCAGCTCCTCCGGCAGGACCCCAAGGCGTTCCCGGACCAGATTGGAGATGTAGCCTCTCCAACGTGTCCTGGGTCGACCCGGGGGCCTTCTGCCGGCAGGACATGCCCGAAACACCTCCCCGGGGAGGCGTCCAGGAGGCATCCTGACCAGATGCCCAAACCACCACAACTGGCTCCTTTCGATCCGGAGGAGCAGCGGCTCCACTCCGAGTCCCTCCCGAATGGCCGAGCTCCTCACCCTATCTCTAAGGCTGAGCCCGGCCACCCTACGGAGGAAACTCATTTCGGCCGCTTGTATCCGCGATCTCGTTCTTTCGGTCATTACCCAAAGCTCATGACCATAGGTGAGGATTGGGACGTAGATCGACCGGTAAATCGAGAGCCTGGCTTTCTGGCTCAGCTCCCTCTTCCCCAGGACAGATCGGCTCAGCGTCCGCATCACTGCAGACGCCGAACCAATCCGCCTGTCGATCTCCCGATCCCTCCTACCCTCACTCGTGAACAAGACCCCGAGATACTTAAACTCCTCCACTTGAGGTAGGACCTCTCCCCCGACCCGGAGGTGGCAAGCCACCCTTTTCCGGTCGAGAACCATGGTCTCAGATTTGGAGGTGCTGATCCTCATCCCAGCCGCTTCACATTCGGCCGCGAACCTACCCAGCAAGAGCTGAAGGTCAGAGCTGGATGAAGCTAGGAGGACCACATCATCCGCAAAAAGCAGAGACGAGATTCTCCTGCCACCAAACTCGACACACTCCATACCACGGCTGCGTCTAGAAATTATGTCCATAAAAGTGATGAACAGAACCGGTGACAAAGGGCAGCCCTGGCGGAGTCCAACCCTCACTGGGAACAGGTCCGACTTACTACCGGCTATGCGGACCAAACTCACGCTCCTCTGGTAAAGGGACTGAATGGCCCTTAACAGAAAGCCACCCACCCCATACTCCTGGAGCGTCCCCCACAGGGTGCCCCTGGGGACACGGTCATAAGCCTTCTCCAAATCCACAAAGCACATGTGGATTGGTTGGGCAAACTCCCATGCCCCCTCCATCACCCTTGCAAGGGTATAGAGCTGGTCCACAGTTCCACGGCCAGGACGAAAACCACATTGCTCCTCCTCTATCTGAGGTTCAACTATCGATCGGACCCTCCTCTCCAGTACCTTGGAGTAGACCTTTCCAGGGAGGCTGAGGAGTGTGATCCCCCTATAGTTGGAACACACCCTCAGGTCACCCTTCTTAAAGATGGGGACCACCACCCCGGTCTGCCACTCCCTAGGAACTGCCCCCGATGACCACGCAATGTTGCAGAGACGTGTCAACCATGACAGGCCTACAACATCCATAGCCTTAAGATACCCAGGACGAACCTCATCCGCCCCCGGGGCTCCGCCGCTGTGTAGTTGTTTGACTACCTCAGCAAATTCTGCCCCCGAGATCGGACAGTCCATCCCCAGGCCTCCCAGCTCTGGTTCCTCCTCGGAATGCGCATTGGTGGGATTGAGGAGCTCCTCAAAGTATTCCTTCCACCGTCCGACTATAGCCTCAGTTGACGTCAGCAGCTCCCCATCCCCACTGTAAACAGTGTGGGCGAGTTGCTGCCTTCCTCTCCTGAGGCGCCGGACAGTTTGCCAGAACCTCTTTGGAGCCGATCGATAGTCTTTCTCCATGGCCTCACCAAACTCCTCCCACGCCCGAGATTTTGCCTCGGCAACTGCCACTGCTGCACCCCGCTTGGCTATCCGGTACCTGTCTGCTGCCTCCGGAGACCCACAGACCAGCCACGCCCTGTAGGCCTCCTTCTTCAGCCTGACGGCTCCCCGAACCTCTGGTGTCCACCAGCGGGTACGGGGGTTGCCACCATGACTGGCACCGGCCACCTTACGACCACAGCTAGCAACAGCCGCCTCGACAATCGCAGAGTGGAACAAGGCCCACTCGGACTCAATGTCACCCACTGCTCTCGGGACATGGTCAAAGCTCTGCCGGAGGTGGGAGTTGAAGACCGTCTTGACAGGTTCTTCTGCCAGGCGTTCCCAGCAGACCCTCACTATGCGTTTGGGTCTGCCAGGTCTACGCGGCATGTTCCCTTGCCATCTGATCCAACTCACCACCAGGTGGTGATCAGTTGACAGCTCCGCCCCTCTCTTCACTCGGGTGTCCAAAACATACGGCCGCAGGTCAGATGATACGACTACAAAATCTATCATCGACCTGTGACCTAGGCTGCCCTGGTACCAAGTGTACCGGTGGGCATCCTTATGTTCGAACATGGTGTTCGTTATGGCCAAACTGCGGCTTGCACAGAAGTCCAATAACAAAACACCACTCGAGTTCAGATTAGGTGGGCCGTTCCTCCCAATCACACCCCTCCAGGTCAAGCTGTCATTGCCCACGTGAGCATTGAAGTCCCCCAGCAGGACAATGGAGTCCCCTGATGGAGCACTATCTAGCACTCGTCCCAGGGACTCCAAAAAGGGTGGGTACTCTGAACTGATATTTGGCCCATAAGCACAAACAACAGTCAGGACCCGTTCCCCGACCCGAAGGCGCAAGGAAGCTACCCTCTTGTCCCCCGGGGTAAACCCCAACACACAGGCAGAGAGTCTCGGGGCTAACAAAAAGCCAACCCCAGCCCTCCGCCTCTCACCCGGAGCAACTCCAGCAAAGTAGAGTGTCCAACCCCTCTCCAGGTCTCGGGTTCCAGAGCCAATGCAATGTGTCGAGGTGAGTCCGACTATATCTAGCCGGTACCGCTCAACCTCTGCCACAAGCTCCGGCTCCTTCCCCGCCAGCGAGGTGACGTTCCATGTCCCAAAAACTAGTTTTCTTGTCCGGGGATTGGACCGCCAAGGCTCCCGCCTTGGTCTGCCACCCGATTCGCATTGCACCGGACCCTTCATGTTCCTCCTGCGGGTGGTGGGTCCACAGTTGGACGAGCCCATGTATCCGGTTCGGGCTGGGCCCGGCCGGGCCCCATGGGCGAAAGCCCGGCCACCAGGCGCGCGCTCACGGGCCCCAACCCCAGGCCTGGCTCCAGGGTGGGACCCCGGTAACCCTCCGGGCCGGGTACTCCGACTCTTCGTTTTAACCGCCATGAAAGATCCTTCAAACCGTTCTTTGTCTCACCCTTCACCTAAGACCAATTTGTCATGGGAGACCCTACCAGGGGCACTAAGTGCCCCAGACAACCTAGCTCCTAGGATCATTAGAGCACTAAAACTCCTCCACCATCATTCCGGGTCCATTTTTCAGAAAAAAAGCTTCAATCAGGCTGAAACGTCACAGAAAAGTAGAATCTATTGAGTTGTAAAAGATTCCTGTGTTTCATGATGATAGCGCATTCCTAAGGGGGTCAAGTTAAGTCATAAAGGTCACCGGATCACTTGTTCCTTAAAGGCGAAGATCTAAACACACCTTTGGGGGCTTATAACTTGGCTTCTGAATTTCTCAGAGAGGTCATCTTTGTTTTAGGGAACTCCAATCAACAGCCCCTATTACCCCAAAAAGGAATGGAGTCATTAGCACTTATGGTTTTTAAATGGCACCCAGAATTATGTTGCACGAAGCACAATTTCACATCATTCTGGGTCCATTTGTGTGAAAAAAGGTCCAATCAGGCTGAAACGTTACAGGAAGGTCGAATCTATGGAGTTGTAAGTGATCTGAACGTTTCATGATGATAGCACAACCCTAAGGGGGTCAAACCATGTCCCAAAGGTCACCGGGCCTGGTGTCACTTTAAAGAAGTAGTCCAGTTACACCTTTGTGGGCTTACAACTTTTCTTCTGAATGTCGTAGAGAGGTCAGGTTTCTTTTAGATTACTCCAATTAACAGCCCCTATAACCCCAAAAAGGAATGGAGTCATTAGCGCTTATGGTTATTAAATGGCACCCAGAATTATGTCACACAAAGCACAATTTCACATCATTCCGTGTCCATTTCTCAGAAAAAAGCTTCAATCAGGCTGAAAGGTCACAGAAAAGTAGAATCTATTGAGTTGTAAATGATTCCTGTGTTTCATGATGATAGCACTTTCCTAAGGGGGTCAAGTTAGGTCATAAAGGTCACCGGATCACTTGTTCCTTAAAGGCGGCGTTCTAAACACACCTTTGGGGGCTTATAACTTGGCTTCTGATTGTCTCAGAGAGGTCAGGTTTGTTTGAGGGTACTCCAATTAACAGCCCCTATTACCCCAAAAATGAATGAAGTCATTAGCACTTATGGTTTTTAAATGGCACCCAGAATTATGTTGCACGAAGCACAATTTCACATCATTCTGGGTCCATTTGTGTGAAAAAAGGTCCAATCAGGCTGAAACGTTACAGGAAGGTAGAATCTATTGAGTTGTAAGTGATCTGAACGTTTCATGATGAAAGCACATCCCTAAGAGGGTCAAACCATGTCCCAAAGGTCACCGGGCCTGGGGTCACTCTAAAGAAGTAGTCCAGTTACACCTTTGTGGGCTTACAACTTTTCTTCTGAATGTCCTAGAGAGGTCATGTTTGTTTTAGAGTACTCCAATTAACAGCCCCTATAACCCCAAAAAGGAATGGAGTCATTAGCACTTATGGTTATTAAATGGCACCCAGAATTATGTCGCACAAAGCACAATTTCACATCATTCCGGGTCCATCTCTCAGATAAAAGCTTCAATCAGGCTGAAAGGTCACAGAAAAGTAGAATCTATTGAGTTGTAAATGATTCCTGTGTTTCATGATGATAGCACATTCCTAAGGGTGTCAATTCAGGTCATAACGGTCACCGGATCACTTGTTCCATAAAGGCGGGGTTCCAAACACACCTTTGGGGGCTTATAACTTGGCTTCTGAATGTCTCAGAGAGGTCAGGTTTGTTTTAGGGTACTCCAATCAAATGCCCCTATTACGCCAAAAAAGAATCGAGTCATTAGCACTTATTGTTTTTAAATGGTATCCAGAATTATGTCGCACAAAAAACAATTTCACATCATTCTGGGTCCATTTGTGTGAAAACAAGGTCCATTCAGGCTGAAACGTTACAGGAGGGTAGAATCTATTGAGTTGTAAGTGATCTGAACGTTTCATGATGATGATAGCACATTCCTAAGGCGGTCAAACCATGTCCCAAACGTCACCGGGCCTGGTGTCACTTTAAAGAAGTAGTCCAGTTACACCTTTGTGGGATTATAACTTTTCTTCTGAATGTCCTAGAGAGGTCAGGTTTGTTTTAGAGTACTCGAATTAACAACCCCTACAACCCCAAAAAGGAATGGAGTCATTAGCACTTATGGTTTGTAAAAGTCATCCAGAATTAGTTCGCACAAAGCACAATTTCACATCATTCCAGGTCCATTTATCAGAAAAAAGCTTCAATCAGGCTGAAACGTCACAGAAAAGTAGAATATATTGAGTTGTAAATGATTCCTGTGTTTCATGATAATAGAACATTCCTAAGGGGGTCAAGTTAGGTCATAAATGTCACCAGACCACTTGTTCCTTAAAGGCGGCATTCTAAACACTCCTTTGGGGGCTTATAACTTGGCTTCTGAATTTCTCAGAGAGGTCAGGTTTGTTTAAGGGTACTCCAATCAACAGCCCCTATTACCCCAAAAAGGAATGGAGCCATTAGCACTTATGGTTACTAAATGGCACCCAGACTTATGTCGCACAAAGCACAATTTCACATCATTCCGGGTCCATTTCTCAGAAAAAAGCTTCAATCAGGCTGAAACGTCACAGAAAAGTAGAATCTATTCAGTTGTTAATGATTCCTGTGTTTCATGATGATAGCACATTCCTAAGGGGGTCAAGTTAGGTCATAAAGGTCACCGGATCACTTGTTCCTTAAAGGCAGCATTCTAAACACACCTTTGGGGGCTTATAACTTGGCTTCTGAATTTCTCAGAGAGGTCAGTTTTGTTTTAGGGTACTCCAATCAACAGCCCCTATTACCCCAAAAAGGAATGGAGCCATTAGCACTTATGGTTATTAAATGGTATCCATAATAATGTCGCACAAAGCACAATTTCACATCATTCCGGGTCCATTTTTCAGAAAAAAGCTTCAATCAGGCTGAAACGTCACAGAAAAGTAGAATCTATTGAGTTGTAAATGATTCCTGTGAAACATGATGATAGCACATTCCTAAGGGGGTCAAGTTAGGTCACAAAGGTCACCAGATCACTTGTTCCTTAAAGGCGGCGTTCTAAACACACCTTTGGGGGCTTATAACTTGGCTTCTGAATTTCTCAGAGAGGTCAGGTTTGTTTTAGGGAACTCCAATAAACAGCCCCTATTACCCCAAAAAGGAATGGAGCCATTAGCACTTATGGTTATTAAATGGTATCCAGAATTATGTCGCACAACGCACAATTTCACATCATTCCGGGTCCATTTTTCAGAAAAACCTTCAATCAGGCGGAAACGTCACAGAAAAGTAGAATCTATTGAGTTGTAAATGATTCCTGTGTTTCATGATGATAGCGCATTCCTAAGGGTGTCAAATCAGGTCATAAAGGTCACCGGATCACTTGTTCCTTAAAGTAGGGGTTCCAAACACACCTTTGAGGGCTTATAACTTGGCTTCTGAATGTCTCAGAGAGGTCAGGTTTATTTTAGGGTACTCTAATCAACAGCCCCTATTACACGAAAAAGGAAAGTAGTCATTAGCACTTATGGTTTTTAAATGGCACCCAGAATTATGTTGCACGAAGCACAATTTCACATCATTCTGGGTCCATTTGTGTGAAAACAAGGTCCAGTCAGGCTGAAACGTTACAGGAAGGTAGAATCTATCGAGTTGTAAGTGATCTGAACGTTTCATGATGATAGCACATTCCTAAGGGGGTCAAACCATGTCCCAAAGGTCATCGGGCCTGGTGTATCTTTAAAGAAGTAGTCCAGTTACAACTTTGTGGTCTTATAACTTGGCTTCTGAATTTCCTAGAGGGGTCAGGTTAGATTTTAGAGTACTCCAATTAAAATCCCCTACAATCCCAAAAAGGAATGGGGTCATTAGCACTTATGGTTTTTAAATGGCACCCAGTATTATGTCGCACAAAGCACAATTTCACATCATTCCGGGTCCATTTCTCAGAAAAAAGCTTCAATCAGGCTGAAACGTCACAGAAAAGTAGAATCTATTGAGTTGTAAACGATTCCTGTGTTTCATGATGATAGCACATTCCTAAGGGGGTCAAGTTAGGTCATAAAGGTCACGGGATCATTTGTTCCTTAAAGGCGGCGTTCTAAACACACATTTGGGGCTTATAACTTGGCTTCTGAATTTCTCAGAGAGGTCAGGTTTGTTTTAGGGAACTCCAATCAACAGCCCCTTTTACCCCAAAAAAGGAGTGGAGCCATTAGCACTTATGGTTTTTAAATGGCACCCAGAATTATGTTGCACGAAGCACAATTTCACATCATTCTGGGTCCATTTGTGTGAAAAAAGGTCCAATCAGGCTGAAACGTTAGAGGAAGGTAGAATCTATTGAGTTGTAAGTGATCTGAACGTTTCATGATGATAGCACATCCCTAAGGGGGTCAAACCATGTCCCAAAGGTCACCGGGCCTGGGGTCACTTTAAAGAAGTAGTCCAGTTACACCTTTGTGGGCTTACAACTTTTCTTCTAAATGTCCTAGAGAGGTCAGGTTTGTTTTAGAGTACTCCAATTAACAGCCCCTATAACCCCAAAAAGGAATGGAGTCATTAGCGCTTATGGTTATTAAATGGCACCCAGAATTATGTCGCACAAAGCACAATTTCACATCATTCCGGGTCCATTTCTCAGAAAAAAGATTCAATCAGGCTGAAAGGTCACAGAAAAGTAGAAACTACTGAGTTGTAAATGATTCCTGTGTTTCATGATGATAGCACATTCCTAAGTGTGTCAAATCAGGTCATAACTATCACCGGATCACTTGTTCCTTAAAGGCGACGTTCCAAACACATCTTTGGGGGCTTAATACTTGGCTTCTGAATGTCTCAGAGATGTCAGGTTTGTTTTAGGGTACTCCAATCAACAGCCCCTATTACCCCAAAAAGGTATGGAGTCATTAGCACTTATGGGTTTTAAATGGCACCCAGATTTATGTTGCACGAAGCACAATTTCACATCATTCCGGGTCTATTTGTGTGAAAACAAGGTCCAATCAGGCTGAAACGCTACAGGAAGGTAGAATCTATTGAGTTGTAAGTGATCTGAACGTTTTATGATGATAGCACATTCCTAAGGTGGTCAAACCATGTCCCAAAGGTCACTGGGCCTGGAGTCACTTTAAAGAAGTAGTCCTGTTACACCTTTGTGGGCTTATAACTTTTCTTCTGAATGTCCTAGAGAGGTCAGGTTTATTTTAGAGTACTCCAATTAACCGCCCCTACAACCCCAGAAAGGAATGCAGTCATTAGCACTTATGGTTTTTAAATGGCACCCAGAATTATGTCTCACAAAGCACAATTTCACATCATTCCGGGTCCATTTCTCAGAAAAAAGCTTCAATCAGGTTGAAACGTCACAGAAAAGTAGAATCTATTGAGTTGTAAATGATTCCTGTGTTTCATGATGATAGCACATTCCTAAGGGGGTCAAGTTAGGTCATAAAAGTCACCAGATCACTTGTTCCTTAAAGGCGTCATTCTAAACACACATTTGGGGGCTTATAACTTGGCTTCTGAATGTCTCAGAGAGGTCAGGTTTGTTTTAGGGTACTCCAATCAACAGCCCCTATTACCCCAAAAAGGAATGGAGTCGTTAGCACTTATGGTTTTTAAATGGCACCCAGAATTATGTTGCACAAAGCACAATTTCACATCATTCCGGGTCCATTTGTGTGAAAACAAGGTCCAATCAGGCTGAAACGCTACAGGAAGGTAGAATCTATTGAGTTGTAAGTGATCTGAATGTTTTATGATGATAGCACATTCCTAAGGTGGTCAAACCATGTCCCAAAGGTCACCGGGCCTGGTGTCACTTTAAAGAAGTAGTCCAGTTACACCTTTGTGAGCTTATAACTTTTCTTCTGAATGTCCTAGAGAGGTCAGGTTTATTTTAGAGTACTCCAATTAACAGCCCCTACAACCCCAAAAAGGAATGCAGTCATTAGCATCTATGGTTTTTAAATGGCACCCAGAATTATGTCTCACAAAGCACAATTTCACATCATTCCGGGTCCATTTCTCAGAAAAAAGCTTCAATCAGGCTGAAACGTCACAGAAAAGTAGAATCTATTGAGTTGTAAATGATTCCTGTGTTTCATGATGATAGCACATTCCTAAGGGGGTCAAGTTAGGTCATAAATGTCACCGGATCACTTGTTCCTTAAAGGCGTCGTTCTAAACATACCTTTGGGGGCTTATAACTTGGCTTCTGAATGTCTCAGAGAGGTCAGGTTTATTTTAGGGTACTCCAATCATTAGCCCCTATTACCCCAAAAAGGAATGGAGTCATTAGCACTTATGGTTATTAAATGGCACCCAGAATTATGTCGCACAAAGCACAATTTCACATCATTCCGGGTCCATCTCTCAGATAAAAGCTTCAATCAGGCTGAAAGGTCACAGAAAAGTAGAATCTATTGAGTTGTAAATGATTCCTGTGTTTCATGATGATAGCACATTCCTAAGGGTGTCAATTCAGGTCATAACGGTCAACGGATCACTTGTTCCTTAAAGGTGGGGTTCCAAACACACCTTTGGGGCTTTATAACTTGGCTTCTGAATGTCTCAGAGAGGTCAGGTTTGTTTTAGGGTACTCCAATCAAATGCCCCTATTACGCCAAAAAAGAATGGAGTCATTAGCACTTATGGTTTTTAAATGGTATCCAGAATTATGTCGCACAAAAAAAAATTTCACATCATTCTGGGTCCATTTGTGTGAAAACAAGGTCCATTCAGGCTGAAACGTTACAGGAGGGTAGAATCTATTGAGTTGTAAGTGATCTGAACGTTTCATGATGATCATAGCACATTCCTAAGGCGGTCAAACCATGTCCCAAACGTCACCGGGCCTGGTGTCACTTTAAAGAAGTAGTCCAGTTACACCTTTGTGGGATTATAACTTTTCTTCTGAATGTCCTAGAGAGGTCAGGTTTGTTTTAGAGTACTCGAATTAACAACCCCTACAACCCCAAAAAGGAATGGAGTCATTAGCACTTATGGTTTGTAAAAGTCATCCAGAATTAGTTCGCACAAAGCACAATTTCACATCATTCCAGGTCCATTTATCAGAAAAAAGCTTCAATCAGGCTGAAACGTCACAGAAAAGTAGAATATATTGAGTTGTAAATGATTCCTGTGTTTCATGATAATAGAACATTCCTAAGGGGGTCAAGTTAGGTCATAAATGTCACCAGACCACTTGTTCCTTAAAGGCGGCATTCTAAACACTCCTTTGGGGGCTTATAACTTGGCTTCTGAATTTCTCAGAGATGTCAGGTTTGTTTAAGGGTACTCCAATCAACAGCCCCTATTACCCCAAAAAGGAATGGAGCCATTAGCACTTATGGTTACTAAATGGCACCCAGACTTATGTCGCACAAAGCACAATTTCACATCATTCCGGGTCCATTTCTCAGAAAAAAGCTTCAATCAGGCTGAAACGTCACAGAAAAGTAGAATCTATTGAGTTGTTAATGATTCCTGTGTTTCATGATAATAGAACATTCCTAAGGGGGTCAAGTTAGGTCATAAATGTCACCGGATCACTTGTTCCTTAAAGGCGGCGTTCTAAACACACCTTTGGGGGCTTATAACTTGGCTTCTGAATTTCTCAGAGAGGTCAGGTTTGTTTTAGGGAACTCCAATAAACAGCCCCTATTACCCCAAAAAGGAATGGAGCCATTAGCACTTATGGTTATTAAATGGTATCCAGAATTATGTCGCACAACGCACAATTTCACATCATTCCGGGTCCATTTTTCAGAAAAACCTTCAATCAGGCGGAAACGTCACAGAAAAGTAGAATCTATTGAGTTGTAAATGATTCCTGTGTTTCATGATGATAGCGCATTCCTAAGGGTGTCAAATCAGGTCATAAAGGTCACCGGATCACTTGTTCCTTAAAGTAGGGGTTCCAAACACACCTTTGAGGGCTTATAACTTGGCTTCTGAATGTCTCAGAGAGGTCAGGTTTATTTTAGGGTACTCTAATCAACAGCCCCTATTACACGAAAAAGGAATGTAGTCATTAGCACTTATGGTTTTTAAATGGCACCCAGAATTATGTTGCACGAAGCACAATTTCACATCATTCTGGGTCCATTTGTGTGAAAACAAGGTCCAGTCAGGCTGAAACGTTACAGGAAGGTAGAATCTATCGAGTTGTAAGTGATATGAACGTTTCATGATGATAGCACATTCCTAAGGGGGTCAAACCATGTCCCAAAGGTCATCGGGCCTGGTGTATCTTTAAAGAAGTAGTCCAGTTACATCTTTGTGGTCTTATAACTTGGCTTCTGAATTTCCTAGAGGGGTCAGGTTAGATTTTAGAGTACTCCAATTAAAATCCCCTACAATCCCAAAAAGGAATGGGGTCATTAGCACTTATGGTTTTTAAATGGCACCCAGTATTATGTCGCACAAAGCACAATTTCACATCATTCCGGGTCCATTTCTCAGAAAAAAGCTTCAATCAGGCTGAAACGTCACAGAAAAGTAGAATCTATTGAGTTGTAAACGATTCCTGTGTTTCATGATGATAGCACATTCCTAAGGGGGTCAAGTTAGGTCATAAAAGTCACCAGATCACTTGTTCCTTAAAGGCGTCATTCTAAACACACATTTGGTGGCTTATAACTTGGCTTCTGAATGTCTCAGAGAGGTCAGGTTTGTTTTAGGGTACTCCAATCAACAGCCCCTATTACCCCAAAAAGGAATGGAGTCGTTAGCACTTATGGTTTTTAAATGGCACCCAGAATTATGTTGCACAAAGCACAATTTCACATCATTCCGGGTCCATTTGTGTGAAAACAAGGTCCAATCAGGCTGAAACGCTACAGGAAGGTAGAATCTATTGAGTTGTAAGTGATCTGAATGTTTTATGATGATAGCACATTCCTAAGGTGGTCAAACCATGTCCCAAAGGTCACCGGGCCTGGTGTCACTTTAAAGAAGTAGTCCTGTTACACCTTTGTGAGCTTATAACTTTTCTTCTGAATGTCCTAGAGAGGTCAGGTTTATTTTAGAGTACTCCAATTAACAGCCCCTACAACCCCAAAAAGGAATGCAGTCATTAGCATCTATGGTTTTTAAATGGCACCCAGAATTATGTCTCACAAAGCACAATTTCACATCATTCCGGGTCCATTTCTCAGAAAAAAGCTTCAATCAGGCTGAAACGTCACAGAAAAGTAGAATCTATTGAGTTGTAAATGATTCCTGTGTTTCATGATGATAGCACATTCCTAAGGGGGTCAAGTTAGCTCATAAATGTCACCGGATCACTTGTTCCTTAAAGGCGTCGTTCTAAACATACCTTTGGGGGCTTATAACTTGGCTTCTGAATGTCTCAGAGAGGTCAGGTTTATTTTAGGGTACTCCAATCATTAGCCCCTATTACCCCAAAAAGGAATGGAGTCATTAGCACTTATGGTTATTAAATGGCACCCAGAATTATGTCGCACAAAGCACAATTTCACATCATTCCGGGTCCATCTCTCAGATAAAAGCTTCAATCAGGCTGAAAGGTCACAGAAAAGTAGAATCTATTGAGTTGTAAATGATTCCTGTGTTTCATGATGATAGCACATTCCTAAGGGTGTCAATTCAGGTCATAACGGTCAACGGATCACTTGTTCCTTAAAGGTGGGGTTCCAAACACACCTTTGGGGCTTTATAACTTGGCTTCTGAATGTCTCAGAGAGGTCAGGTTTGTTTTAGGGTACTCCAATCAAATGCCCCTATTACGCCAAAAAAGAATGGAGTCATTAGCACTTATGGTTTTTAAATGGTATCCAGAATTATGTCGCACAAAAAAAAATTTCACATCATTCTGGGTCCATTTGTGTGAAAACAAGGTCCATTCAGGCTGAAACGTTACAGGAGGGTAGAATCTATTGAGTTGTAAGTGATCTGAACGTTTCATGATGATCATAGCACATTCCTAAGGCGGTCAAACCATGTCCCAAACGTCACCGGGCCTGGTGTCACTTTAAAGAAGTAGTCCAGTTACACCTTTGTGGGATTATAACTTTTCTTCTGAATGTCCTAGAGAGGTCAGGTTTGTTTTAGAGTACTCGAATTAACAACCCCTACAACCCCAAAAAGGAATGGAGTCATTAGCACTTATGGTTTGTAAAAGTCATCCAGAATTAGTTCGCACAAAGCACAATTTCACATCATTCCAGGTCCATTTATCAGAAAAAAGCTTCAATCAGGCTGAAACGTCACAGAAAAGTAGAATATATTGAGTTGTAAATGATTCCTGTGTTTCATGATAATAGAACATTCCTAAGGGGGTCAAGTTAGGTCATAAATGTCACCAGACCACTTGTTCCTTAAAGGCGGCATTCTAAACACTCCTTTGGGGGCTTATAACTTGGCTTCTGAATTTCTCAGAGATGTCAGGTTTGTTTAAGGGTACTCCAATCAACAGCCCCTATTACCCCAAAAAGGAATGGAGCCATTAGCACTTATGGTTACTAAATGGCACCCAGACTTATGTCGCACAAAGCACAATTTCACATCATTCCGGGTCCATTTCTCAGAAAAAAGCTTCAATCAGGCTGAAACGTCACAGAAAAGTAGAATCTATTGAGTTGTTAATGATTCCTGTGTTTCATGATAATAGAACATTCCTAAGGGGGTCAAGTTAGGTCATAAATGTCACCGGATCACTTGTTCCTTAAAGGCGGCGTTCTAAACACACCTTTGGGGGCTTATAACTTGGCTTCTGAATTTCTCAGAGAGGTCAGGTTTGTTTTAGGGAACTCCAATAAACAGCCCCTATTACCCCAAAAAGGAATGGAGCCATTAGCACTTATGGTTATTAAATGGTATCCAGAATTATGTCGCACAACGCACAATTTCACATCATTCCGGGTCCATTTTTCAGAAAAACCTTCAATCAGGCGGAAACGTCACAGAAAAGTAGAATCTATTGAGTTGTAAATGATTCCTGTGTTTCATGATGATAGCGCATTCCTAAGGGTGTCAAATCAGGTCATAAAGGTCACCGGATCACTTGTTCCTTAAAGTAGGGGTTCCAAACACACCTTTGAGGGCTTATAACTTGGCTTCTGAATGTCTCAGAGAGGTCAGGTTTATTTTAGGGTACTCTAATCAACAGCCCCTATTACACGAAAAAGGAATGTAGTCATTAGCACTTATGGTTTTTAAATGGCACCCAGAATTATGTTGCACGAAGCACAATTTCACATCATTCTGGGTCCATTTGTGTGAAAACAAGGTCCAGTCAGGCTGAAACGTTACAGGAAGGTAGAATCTATCGAGTTGTAAGTGATATGAACGTTTCATGATGATAGCACATTCCTAAGGGGGTCAAACCATGTCCCAAAGGTCATCGGGCCTGGTGTATCTTTAAAGAAGTAGTCCAGTTACATCTTTGTGGTCTTATAACTTGGCTTCTGAATTTCCTAGAGGGGTCAGGTTAGATTTTAGAGTACTCCAATTAAAATCCCCTACAATCCCAAAAAGGAATGGGGTCATTAGCACTTATGGTTTTTAAATGGCACCCAGTATTATGTCGCACAAAGCACAATTTCACATCATTCCGGGTCCATTTCTCAGAAAAAAGCTTCAATCAGGCTGAAACGTCACAGAAAAGTAGAATCTATTGAGTTGTAAACGATTCCTGTGTTTCATGATGATAGCACATTCCTAAGGGGGTCAAGTTAGGTCATAAAGGTAACGGGATCATTTGTTCCTTAAAGGCGGCGTTCTAAACACACATTTGGGGCTTATAACTTGGCTTCTGAATTTCTCAGAGAGGTCAGGTTTGTTTTAGGGTACTCCAGTCAACAGCCCCTATTACCCCAAAAAGGAATGGAGTCGTTAGCACTTATGGTTTTTAAATGGCACCCAGAATTATGTTGCACGAAGCACAATTTCACATCATTCCGGGTCCATTTGTGTGAAAACAAGGTCCAATCAGGCTGAAACGCTACAGGAAGGTAGAATCTATTGAGTTGTAAGTGATCTGAATGTTTTATGATGATAGCACATTCCTAAGGTGGTCAAACCATGTCCCAAAGGTCACTGGTCCTGGTGTCACTTTAAAGAAGTAGTCCTGTTACACCTTTGTGAGCTTATAACTTTTCTTCTGAATGTCCTAGAGAGGTCAGGTTTATTTTAGAGTACTCCAATTAACAGCCCCTACAACCCCAAAAAGGAATGCATTCATTAGCATCTATGGTTTTTAAATGGCACCCAGAATTATGTCTCACAAAGCACAATTTCACATCATTCCGGGTCCATTTCTCAGAAAAAAGCTTCAATCAGGCTGAAACGTCACAGAAAAGTAGAATCTATACAGTTGTAAATGATTCCTGTGTTTCATGATGATAGCACATTCCTAAGGGGGTCAAGTTAGGTCATAAATGTCACCGGATCACTTGTTCCTTAAAGGCGTCGTTCTAAACATACCTTTGGGGGCTTATAACTTGGCTTCTGAATGTCTCAGAGAGGTCAGGTTTATTTTAGGGTACTCCAATCATTAGCCCCTATTACGCCAAAAAGGAATGGAGTCATTAGCACTTATGGTTTTTAAATGGCGTCCAGAATTATGTTGCACGAAGCACAATTTCACATCATTCTGGGTCCATTTGTGTGAAAAAAGGTCCAATCAGGCTGAAACATTCCAGGAAGGTAGAATCTATTGAGTTGTAAGTGATCTGAACATTTCATGTTGGTAGCACATTCCTAAGGGGGTCAAACCATGTCCCAAAGGTCACCGGGCCTGGTGTCACTTTAAAGAAGTAGTCCAGTTACACATTTGTGGGCTTACAACTTTTCTTCTGAATGCCCTAGAGAGGTCAGGTTTGTTTTAGTGTACTCCAATTAACAGCCCCATAACCCCAAAAAGGAATGGAGTAATTAGCGCTTATGGTTATTAAATGGCACCCAGAATTATGTCGCACAAAGCACAATTTCACATCATTCCGGGTCCATTTCTCAGAAAAAAGCTTCAATCAGGCTGAAACGTCACAGAAAAGTAGAATCTATTGAGTTGTAAATGATTCCTGTGTTTCATGATGATAGCACATTTCTAAGGGCGTCAATTCAGTTCATAACGGTCACCGGATCACTTGTTCCTTAAAGGCTGTGTTCCAAACACACCTTTGGGGGCTTATAACTTGGCTTCTGAATGTGTCAGAGAGGTCAGGTTTGTTTTAGGGTACTCCAATCAACAGCCCCTATTAGCCCAAAAAGGAATGGGTCATTAGCACTTATGGTTTTTAAATGGCACCCAGAATTATTATGCACGAAGCACTATTTCACATCATTCTGGGTCCATTTGTGTGAAAACAAAGTCCAATCAGGCTGAAACGTTACAGGAAGGTAGAATCTATTAAGTTGTAAGTGATCTGAACATTTCATGATGATAGCACATTCCTAAGGGGGTCAAACCATGTCCCAAAAGTCACCGGGCCTGGTGTCACTTTAAAGAAGTAGTCCAGTTACACATTTGTGGGCTTATAACTTTTCTTCTGAATGTCCTAGAGAGGTCAGGTTTGTTTTATAGTACTCCAATTAACAGCCCTTACAACCCAGAAAAGAAATTGAGTCATTAGCACTTACGGTTTTTAAACGGCACCAAGAATTATGTCGCACAAAGCACAATTTCACATCATTCTGGGTCCATTTCTCAGAGAAATGGTTCAATCAGTCTGAAACGTCACAGAAAAGTAGAATCTATTGAGTTGTAAACGATTCCTGTGTTTCATGATGATAGCACATTCCTATGGGGGTCACATCAGGTCATAAAGGTCACCGGGTCACGTGTACCTTAAAGTCGGGGTTCCAAACACATTGGCTTCTGAATGAATCAGAGAGGTCAGGTGTGTTTTAAAATACTCCAATTAACACCCACTACATCCACGAAAAGGAATGGAGTCATTAGCACTTATGGTTTTTTAATGGCACCCAGAATGATGTCGCACAAAGCACAATTTCACATCATTCTGGGTCCATTTCTCAGAAAAAAAGCTTCAATCAGGCTGAAACGTCACAGAAAAGTAGAATCTATCGAGTTGTAAATGATTCCTGTGTTTTATGATGATAGCAGATTCCTAAGGGGGTTAAATAAGGTCATAAACGTCACCGGATCACTTGTTCCTTAAAGGCGGGGTTCCAAACACACCTTTGGGGACTTTTAACTTGGCTTCTGAATGTCCTAGAGAGGTCAGGTTTGTTTTAGGGTACTCCAATCAACAGCCCCTATTACCCCAAAAAGGAATGGAGTCATTAGCACTTATGGTTTTCAAATGGCTCCCAGAGTTATGTTGCACGAAGCACAATTTCACATCAATTTGGGTCCATTTCTCAGAGAAAAGGTTCAATCAGGCTGAAACGTCACAGAAAAGTAGAATCTATTGAGTTGTAAATGATTCCAGTGTTTCATAATGATAGCACATTCCTAAAGGGGTCAAATCAAGTCATAATCGTCACCGAATCACTTGTTCCTTAAAGACGGGGTTCCAAACACACCTTTGGGGGCTTATAACGTAGCTTCTGAATGTCCTAGAGAGGTCAGGTTTGTTTTAGGGTACTCCAATCAACAGCCCCTATTAGCCCAAAAAGGAATGGAGTCATTAGCACTTATGGTTTTTAAATGGCACCCAGAATTATTATGCACAAAGCACAATTTCACATCATTCTGGGTCCATTTGTGTGAAAACAAAGTCTAATCAGGCTGAAACGTTACAGGAAGGTAGAATCTATTGAGTTGTAAGTGATCTGAACATTTCATGATGATAGCACATTCCTAAGGGGGTCAAACCATGTCCTAAAAGTCACCGGGCCTGGTGTCACTTTAAAGAAGTAGTCCAGTTACACATTTGTGGGCTTATAACTTTTCTTCTGAATGTCCTAGAGAGGTCAGGTTTGTTTTATAGTACTCCAATTAACAGCCCCTACAACCCAGAAAAGAAATTGAGTCATTAGCACTTATGGTTTTTAAACGGCACCAAGAATTATGTCGCACAAAGCACAATTTCACATCATTCCGGGTCCATTTCTCAGAAAAAAGCTTCAATCAGGCTGACACGTCAAAGGAAAGTAGAATCAATTGAGTTGTAAATGATTCCTGTGTTTCATGATGATAGCACATTCCTAAGGGGGTCAAATCAGGTCATAAAGGTCACCGGATCACTTGTTCCTTGAAGGCGGCGTTCTAAACACACCTTTGCAGGCTTATAACTTGGCTTCTGAATGTCTCAGAGAGGTCAGGTTTGTTTTAGGGTACTCCAATCAAAAGCCCCTATTACTCCAAAAAGGAATGGAGAAATTAGCTCTTATGATTTTCAAATGGCACCCAGAATTATGTTGCACGAAGCACAATTTCACATCATTCTGGGTCCATTTCTCAGAGAAATGGTTCAATCAGGCTTAAACGTCACAGAAAAGTAGAATGTATTGAGTTGTATACGATTCCTGTGTTTCATGATGATAGCACATTCCTAAGGGTGTCAAATCAGGTCATAAATGTCGCTGGGTCACGTGTACCTTAAAGTCGGGGTTCCAAACACATTGGCTTCTGAATGTCTCAGAGAGGTCAGGTGTGTTTTAAAATACTCCAATTAACACCAACTACATCCACGAAAAGGAATGGAGTCATTAGCACTTATGGTTTTTTAATGGCACCAAGAATGATGTCGCACAAAGCACAATTTCACATCATTCTCGGTCCATTTCTCAGAAAAAAAGCTTCAATCAGGCTGAAACGTCACAGAAAAGTAGAATCTATTGAGTTGTAAATGATTCCTGTGTTTCATGATGATAGCAGATTCCTAAGGGGGTTAAATCAGGTCATAAACGTCACCGCATCACTTGTCCCTTAAAGGCGGGGTTCCAAACACACCTTTGGGGACTTTTAACTTGGCTTCTGAATGTCCTAGAGAGGTCAGGTTTGTTTTAGGGTACTCCAATCAACAGCCCCTATTACCCCAAGAAGTAATGGAGTCATTAGCACTTATGGTTTTCAAATGGCTCCCAGAGTTATGTTGCATGAAGCACAATTTCACATCAATTTGGGTCCATTTCTCAGAGAAAAGGTTCAATCAGGCTGAAACGTCACAGAAAAGTAGAATCTATTGAGTTGTAAATGATTCCAGTGTTTCATAATGATAGCAAATTCCTAAAGGGGTCAAATCAATTCATAATCGTCACAGAATCACTTGTTCCTTAAAGACGGGGTTCCAAACACACCTTTGGGGGCTTATAACGTAGCTTCTGAATGTCCTAGAGAGGTCAGGTTTGTTTTAGGGTACTCCAATAAACACCCCTTATAACACTAAAAAGGAATGGAGTCATTAGCAATTATTGTTTTTTAATGGCACCCAGAATGATGTCGCACAAAGCACAATTTCACATCATTCCGGGTCCATTTCTCAGAAAAAAGCTTCAATCAGGCTGAAACGTCACAGAAAAGTAGAATCTATTGAGTTGTAAATGATTCCTGAGTTTCATGATGATAGCACATTCCTAAAAGGGTCAAATCAGGTCATAAAGGTCACCAGATCACTTGTTCCTTAAAGGCGGAGTTCTAAACACACCTTTGGGGGCTTATAACTTGGCTTCTGAATGTCTCAGAGAGGTCAGGCGTGTTTAAAATACTCCAATTAACAGCCCCTACCACCCCAAAAAGGAATGGAGTCATTAGCAGTTATGGTTTTTAAATGGCACCCAGAATTATGTTGCAGAAAGCACGATTTCATATCATTCCGGGTCCATTTCTCAGAAAAAAGCTTCAATCAGGCTGAAACGTCACAGAAAAGTAGAATCTATGGAGTTGTAAATGACTCCTGTGTTTCATGATGATAGCACATTCCTAAGGGGGTCAAATCAGGTCATAAAGGTCACCGGATCACTTGTTCCTTAAAGGAGGGGTTCCAAACACACCTTTGGGGACTTTTAACTTGGCTTCTGAATGTCCTAGAGAGGTCAGGTTTGTTTTAGGGTACTCCAATCAACAGCCCCTATTACCCCAAAAAGGAATGGAGTCATTAGCACTTATGGTTTTCAAATGGCTCCCAGAGTTATGTTGCACGAAGCACAATTTCACATCATTCTGGGTCCATTTCTCAGAGAAAAGGTTCAATCAGGCTGAAACGTCACAGAAAAGTAGAATCTATTGAGTTGTAAATGATTCCAGTGTTTCATAATGATAGCACATTCCTAAAGGGGTCAAATCAAGTCATAATCGTCACCGAATCACTTGTTCCTTAAAGACGGGGTTCCAAACACACCTTTGGGGGCTTATAACGTAGCTTCTGAATGTCCTAGAGAGGTCAGGTTTGTTTTAGGGTACTCCAATAAACACCCCTTATAACACTGAAAAGGAATGGAGTCATTAGCCCTTACTGTTTTTAAATGGCACCCAGAAGTATGTCGCACAAAGCACAATTTTACATCATTCCGGGTCCATTTCTGAGAAAAAAGCTTCAATCAGGCTAAAACTTCACAGAAAAGTAGAATCTATTGAGTTGTAAATGATTCCCGTGTTTCATGATGATGGAACATTCCTAAGGGGGTCAAATCAGGTCATAAAGGTCACCGGGTCACTTGTTCCTTAAAGTCGGGGTTCCAAACACACCTTTGGGGGCTTATAACTTGGCTTCTGAATATCTCAGAGAGGTCAGGTGTGTTTTAAAACACTCCAATTAACAGCCCCTACCACCATGAAAAGGAATGGAGTTATTAGCATCTATGGTTTTTAAATGTCACCCAGAATTATGTCGCACAAAGCACAATTTCACATCATTCCGGGTCCATTTCTCAGAATAAAGCTTCAATCAGGCTGAAACGTCACAGAAAAGTAGAATCTATTGAGTTGTAAATGATTCCTGTGTTTCATGATGATAGTACATTCCTAAGGGGGTCAAATCAGGTCATAAAGGTCACCACATAACTTGTTCCTTAAAGGCGGGGTTCCAAACACACCTTTGGGGACTTTTAACTTGGCTTCTGAATGTCCTAGAGAGGTCAGGTTTGTTTTAGGGTACGGCAATCAACAGCCCCTATTACCCCAAAAAGGAATGGAGTCATTAGCACTTATGGTTTTCAAATGGCTCCCAGAGTTATGTTGCACGAAGCACAATTTCACATGATTCTGGGTCCATTTCTCAGAGAAAAGCTTCAATCAGGCTGAAACATCACATACAAGTAGAATCTATTGAGTTGTAAATGATTCCAGTGTTTCATAATGATTGCACATTCCTAAAGGGGTCAAATCAAGTCATAATCGTCACCGAATCACTTGTTCCTTAAAGACGGGGTTCCAAACACAGCTTTGGGGGCTTATAACGTAGCTTCTGAATGTCCTAGAGAGGTCAGGTTTGTTTTAGGGTACTCCAATAAACACCCCTTATAACACTAAAAAGGAATGGAGTCATTAGCACTTATTGTTTTTAAATGGCACCCAGAATTATGTTGCACGAAGCACAATTTCACATCATTCTGGGTCCATTTCTCAGAGAAAAGGTTCAATCAGGCTGAAACGTCACAGAAAAGTAGAATCTATTGAGTTGTAAATGATTCCAGTGTTTCATAATGATAGCACATTCCTAACGAGGTAAAATTAGGTCATAAAGGTTACCGGATCACTTGTTCCTTAAAGGCGTGTTTCCAAACACACATTTGGGGGCTTATAAATTGGCTTCTGAATGTCTCAGAGAGGTCAGGTGTGTTTAAAATACTCCAATTAACAGCCCCTACCACCCCAAAAAGGAATGGAGTCATTAGCATCAATGGTTTTTAAATGTCACCCAGAATTATGTCGCACAAAGCACAATTTCACATCATTCCGGGTCCATTTCTCAGAAAAAAGCTTCAATCAGGCTGAAACGTCACAGAAAAGTAGAATCTATTGAGTTGTAAATGATTCATGCGTTTCATGATGACAGCACATTCCTAAGGGGGTCAAATCAGGTCATAAAGGTCACCGGATCACTTGTTCCTTAAAGATGGGGTTCCAAACACACCTTTGGGGGCTTATAACTTAGCTTCTGAATGTCCTAGAGAGGTCATGTTTGTTTTAGGGTACTCCAATCAACAGCCCCTATAACCCCCAAAAGGAATGGAGTCATTAGAACTTATGGTTTTTAAATGGCACCCAGAATTATGTTGCATAAAGCACAATTTCACATAATTCCGGGTCCATTTCTCAGAGAAAAGCTTCAATCAGGCTGAAATGTCACAGAAAAGTGGAATCTATTGAGTTGTAAAGGATTCCTGTGTTTCATGATGATAGCACACTCCTAAGGGGGTCAAATCAGGTAATAAATGTCACCGGATCACTTGTTCCTTAAAGACGGGGTTCCAAACACACCTTTGGGGGCTTATAACGTAGCTTCTGAATGTCCTAGAGAGGTCAGGTTTGTTTTAGGGTATAACAGTAAAAAGGAATGGAGTCATTAGCACTTATTGTTTTTAAATGGCACCCAGAATTATGTCGCACAAAGCACAATTTCACATCATTCCGGGTCCATCTCTCAGAAAAAAAGCTTCAATCAGGCTGAAACGTCACAGAAAAGTAGAATCTATTGAGTTGTAAATGATTCCTGTGTTTCATGAAGATAGTACATTCCTAAGGGGGTCAAATCAGGTCATAAAGGTCACCACATCACTTGTTCCTTAAAGGCGGGGTTCCAAACACACCTTTGGGGACTTTTAACTTGGCTTCTGAATGTCCTAGAGAGGTCAGGTTTGTTTTAGGGTACTGCAATCAACAGCCCCTATTACCCCAAAAAGGAATGGAGTCATTAGCACTTATGGTTTTCAAATGGCTCCCAGAGTTATGTTGCACGAAGCACAATTTCACATGATTCTGGGTCCATTTCTCAGAGAAGAGCTTCAATCAGGCTGAAACATCACATACAAGTAGAATCTATTGAGTTGTAAATGATTCCAGTGTTTCATAATGATTGCACATTCCTAAAGGGGTCAAATCAAGTCATAATCGTCACCGAATCACTTGTTCCTTAAAGACGGGGTTCCAAACACAGCTTTGGGGGCTTATAACGTAGCTTCTGAATGTCCTAGAGAGGTCAGGTTTGTTTTTGGGTACTCCAAGAAACACCCCTTATAACACTAAAAAGGAATGGAGTCATTAGCACTTATTGTTTTTAAATGGCACCCAGAATTATGTTGCACGAAGCACAATTTCACATCATTCTGGGTCCATTTCTCAGAGAAAAGGTTCAATCAGGCTGAAACGTCACAGAAAAGTAGAATCTATTGAGTTGTAAATGATTCCTGAGTTTCATGATGATAGCACATTCCTAACAGGGTCAAATCAGGTCATAAAGGTCACCAGATCACTTGTTCCTTAAAGGCGGAGTTCTAAACACACCTTTGGGGGCTTATAACTTGGCTTCTGAATGTCTCAGAGAGGTCAGGCGTGTTTAAAATACTCCAATTAACAGCCCCTACCACCCCAAAAAGGAATGGAGTCATTAGCAGTTATGGTTTTTAAATGGCACCCAGAATTATGTTGCAGAAAGCACGATTTCATATCATTCCGGGTCCATTTCTCAGAAAAAAGCTTCAATCAGGCTGAAACGTCACAGAAAAGTAGAATCTATGGAGTTGTAAATGACTCCTGTGTTTCATGATGATAGCACATTCCTAAGGGGGTCAAATCAGGTCATAAACGTCACCGGATAACTTGTTCCTTAAAGATGGGGTTTCAAACACACCTTTGGGGGCTTATAACTTAGCTTCTGAATGTCCCACTTGTTCCTTAAAGATGGGGTTCCAAACACACCTTTGGGGGCTTATAACTTAGCTTCGTAATGTCCTAGAGAGGTCCGGTTTGTTTTAGGGTACTCCAATCAACAGCCCCTATAACCCCAAAAAGGAATGGAGTCATTAGCACTTATGGTTTTTAAATGGCACCCAGAATTATGTTGCATAAAGCACAATTTCACATCATTCCGGGTCCATTTCTCAGAGAAAAGCTTCAATCACGCTGAAATGTCACAGAAAAGTGGAATCTATTGAGTTGTAAAGGATTCCTGTGTTTCATGATGATAGCACATTCCTAAGGGGGTCAAATCAGTTCATAAATGTCACCGGATCACTTGTTCCTTAAAGACGGGGTTCCAAACACACCTTTGGGGGCTTATAACGTAGCTTCTGAATGTCCTAGAGAGGTCAGGTTTGTTTTAGGGTACTCCAATAAACACCCCTTATAACACTAAAAAGGAATGGAGTCATTAGCACTTATTGTTTTTAAATGGCACCCAGAATTAT
The DNA here is from genome assembly GCF_043380555.1 of Nothobranchius furzeri. Lineage (NCBI taxonomy): Eukaryota > Metazoa > Chordata > Actinopteri > Cyprinodontiformes > Nothobranchiidae > Nothobranchius > Nothobranchius furzeri. The sequence goes on along the minus strand of NC_091741.1, from coordinate 25,314,877 downwards.
GTCGCACAAAGCACAATTTCACATCATTCCGTGTCCTATTCCTCAGAAAAAAGCTTCAATCAGGCTAAAACGTCACAGAACAGTAGAATCTATTGAGTTGTAAATTATTCCTGTGTTTCATGATGATAGCACATTCCTAAGGGGGTCAAATCAGGTCATAAAGGTCACCGGATCACTTGTTCCTTAAAGGAGGGGTTCCAAACACACCTTTGGGGACTTTTAACTTGGCTTCTGAATGTCCTAGAGAGGTCAGGTTTGTTTTAGGGTACTCCAATCAACAGCCCCTATTACCCCAAAAAGGAATGGAGTCATTAGCACTTATGGTTTTCAAATGGCTCCCAGAGTTATGTTGCACGAAGCACAATTTCACATCATTCTGGGTCCATTTCTCAGAGAAAAGGTTCAATCAGGCTGAAACGTCACAGAAAAGTAGAATCTATTGAGTTGTAAATGATTCCAGTGTTTCATAATGATAGCACATTCCTAAAGGGGTCAAATCAAGTCATAATCGTCACCGAATCACTTGTTCCTTAAAGACGGGGTTCCAAACACACCTTTGGGGGCTTATAACGTAGCTTCTGAATGTCCTAGAGAGGTCAGGTTTGTTTTAGGGTACTCCAATAAACACCCCTTATAACACTGAAAAGGAATGGAGTCATTAGCCCTTACTGTTTTTAAATGGCACCCAGAAGTATGTCGCACAAAGCACAATTTTACATCATTCCGGGTCCATTTCTGAGAAAAAAGCTTCAATCAGGCTAAAACTTCACAGAAAAGTAGAATCTATTGAGTTGTAAATGATTCCCGTGTTTCATGATGATGGAACATTCCTAAGGGGGTCAAATCAGGTCATAAAGGTCACCGGGTCACTTGTTCCTTAAAGTCGGGGTTCCAAACACACCTTTGGGGGCTTATAACTTGGCTTCTGAATATCTCAGAGAGGTCAGGTGTGTTTTAAAACACTCCAATTAACAGCCCCTACCACCATGAAAAGGAATGGAGTTATTAGCATCTATGGTTTTTAAATGTCACCCAGAATTATGTCGCACAAAGCACAATTTCACATCATTCCGGGTCCATTTCTCAGAATAAAGCTTCAATCAGGCTGAAACGTCACAGAAAAGTAGAATCTATTGAGTTGTAAATGATTCCTGTGTTTCATGATGATAGTACATTCCTAAGGGGGTCAAATCAGGTCATAAAGGTCACCACATAACTTGTTCCTTAAAGGCGGGGTTCCAAACACACCTTTGGGGACTTTTAACTTGGCTTCTGAATGTCCTAGAGAGGTCAGGTTTGTTTTAGGGTACGGCAATCAACAGCCCCTATTACCCCAAAAAGGAATGGAGTCATTAGCACTTATGGTTTTCAAATGGCTCCCAGAGTTATGTTGCACGAAGCACAATTTCACATGATTCTGGGTCCATTTCTCAGAGAAAAGCTTCAATCAGGCTGAAACATCACATACAAGTAGAATCTATTGAGTTGTAAATGATTCCAGTGTTTCATAATGATTGCACATTCCTAAAGGGGTCAAATCAAGTCATAATCGTCACCGAATCACTTGTTCCTTAAAGACGGGGTTCCAAACACAGCTTTGGGGGCTTATAACGTAGCTTCTGAATGTCCTAGAGAGGTCAGGTTTGTTTTAGGGTACTCCAATAAACACCCCTTATAACACTAAAAAGGAATGGAGTCATTAGCACTTATTGTTTTTAAATGGCACCCAGAATTATGTTGCACGAAGCACAATTTCACATCATTCTGGGTCCATTTCTCAGAGAAAAGGTTCAATCAGGCTGAAACGTCACAGAAAAGTAGAATCTATTGAGTTGTAAATGATTCCAGTGTTTCATAATGATAGCACATTCCTAACGAGGTAAAATTAGGTCATAAAGGTTACCGGATCACTTGTTCCTTAAAGGCGTGGTTCCAAACACACATTTGGGGGCTTATAAATTGGCTTCTGAATGTCTCAGAGAGGTCAGGTGTGTTTAAAATACTCCAATTAACAGCCCCTACCACCCCAAAAAGGAATGGAGTCATTAGCATCAATGGTTTTTAAATGTCACCCAGAATTATGTCGCACAAAGCACAATTTCACATCATTCCGGGTCCATTTCTCAGAAAAAAGCTTCAATCAGGCTGAAACGTCACAGAAAAGTAGAATCTATTGAGTTGTAAATGATTCATGTGTTTCATGATGACAGCACATTCCTAAGGGGGTCAAATCAGGTCATAAAGGTCACCGGATCACTTGTTCCTTAAAGATGGGGTTCCAAACACACCTTTGGGGGCTTATAACTTAGCTTCTGAATGTCCTAGAGAGGTCATGTTTGTTTTAGGGTACTCCAATCAACAGCCCCTATAACCCCCAAAAGGAATGGAGTCATTAGAACTTATGGTTTTTAAATGGCACCCAGAATTATGTTGCATAAAGCACAATTTCACATAATTCCGGGTCCATTTCTCAGAGAAAAGCTTCAATCAGGCTGAAATGTCACAGAAAAGTGGAATCTATTGAGTTGTAAAGGATTCCTGTGTTTCATGATGATAGCACACTCCTAAGGGGGTCAAATCAGGTAATAAATGTCACCGGATCACTTGTTCCTTAAAGACGGGGTTCCAAACACACCTTTGGGGGCTTATAACGTAGCTTCTGAATGTCCTAGAGAGGTCAGGTTTGTTTTAGGGTATAACAGTAAAAAGGAATGGAGTCATTAGCACTTATTGTTTTTAAATGGCACCCAGAATTATGTCGCACAAAGCACAATTTCACATCATTCCGGGTCCATCTCTCAGAAAAAAAGCTTCAATCAGGCTGAAACGTCACAGAAAAGTAGAATCTATTGAGTTGTAAATGATTCCTGTGTTTCATGAAGATAGTACATTCCTAAGGGGGTCAAATCAGGTCATAAAGGTCACCACATCACTTGTTCCTTAAAGGCGGGGTTCCAAACACACCTTTGGGGACTTTTAACTTGGCTTCTGAATGTCCTAGAGAGGTCAGGTTTGTTTGAGGGTACTGCAATCAACAGCCCCTATTACCCCAAAAAGGAATGGAGTCATTAGCACTTATGGTTTTCAAATGGCTCCCAGAGTTATGTTGCACGAAGCACAATTTCACATGATTCTGGGTCCATTTCTCAGAGAAGAGCTTCAATCAGGCTGAAACATCACATACAAGTAGAATCTATTGAGTTGTAAATGATTCCAGTGTTTCATAATGATTGCACATTCCTAAAGGGGTCAAATCAAGTCATAATCGTCACCGAATCACTTGTTCCTTAAAGACGGGGTTCCAAACACAGCTTTGGGGGCTTATAACGTAGCTTCTGAATGTCCTAGAGAGGTCAGGTTTGTTTTAGGGTACTCCAAGAAACACCCCTTATAACACTAAAAAGGAATGGAGTCATTAGCACTTATTGTTTTTAAATGGCACCCAGAATTATGTTGCACGAAGCACAATTTCACATCATTCTGGGTCCATTTCTCAGAGAAAAGGTTCAATCAGGCTGAAACGTCACAGAAAAGTAGAATCTATTGAGTTGTAAATTATTCCAGTGTTTCATAATGATAGCACATTCCTAACGAGGTCAAATTAGGTCATAAAGGTTACCGGATCACTTGTTCCTTAAAGGAGTGGTTCCAAACACACATTTGGGGGCTTATAACTTGGCTTCTGAATGTCTCAGAGAGGTCAGGTGTGTTTAAAATACTCAAATTAACAGCCCCTACCACCCCAAAAAGGAATGGAGTCATTAGCATCAATGGTTTTTAAATGTCACCCAGAATTATGTCGCACAAAGCACAATTTCACATCATTCCGGGTCCATTTCTCAGAAAAAAGATTCAATCAGGCTGAAACGTCACAGAAAAGTAGAATCTATTGAGTTGTAAATGATTCCTGTGTTTCATGATGACAGCACATTCCTAAGGGGGTCAAATCAGGTCATAAAGGTCACCGGATCACTTGTTCCTTAAAGATGGGGTTCCAAACACACCTTTGGGGGCTTATAACTTAGCTTCTGAATGTCCCACTTGTTCCTTAAAGATGGGGTTCCAAACACAACTTTGGGGGCTTATAACTTAGCTTCTGAATGTCCTAGAGAGGTCAGGTTTGTTTTAGGGTACTCCAATCAACAGCCCCTATAACCCCCAAAAGGAATGGAGTCATTGGAACTTATGGTTTTTAAATGGCACCCAGAATTATGTTGCATAAAGCACAATTTCACATCATTCCGGGTCCATTTCTCAGAGAAAAGCTTCAGTCAGGCGGAAATGTCAGATATGTGGAATCTATTGAGTTGTAAATGATTCCTGTGTTTCATGATGATAGCACATTCCTAAGGGGGTCAAATCAGGTCATAAAAGTCACCGGATCACTTGTTCCTTAAAGACGGGGTTCCAAAAACACCTTTGGGGGCTTACAACTTAGCTCCTGAATGTCCTAGAGAGGTCAGGTTTGTTTTAGGGTACTCCAATTAACAGCCCCTACCACCCCAAAAAGGAATGGAGTCATTAGCACTCATGGTCGTTAAATGGCACCCAGAATTATGCCGCACAAAGCACAATTTCACATCATTCCGGGTCCATTTCTCAGAAAAAAAGCTTCAATCAGGCTGAAACGTCACAGAAAAGTAGAATCTATTGAGTTGTAAATGATTCCTGTGTTTCATGATGACAGCACATTCCTAACGGGGTCAAATCAGGTCATAAAGGTAACCTGATCACTTGTTCCCAAAAGATGGGGTTCCAAACACACCTTTGGGGGCTTATAACTTAGCTTCTGAATGTCCGAGAGAGGTCGGGTTTGTTTTAGGGTACTCCAATCAACAGCCCCTATAACCCCAAAAAGGAATGGAGTAATTAGCACTTATGGTTTTTAAATGTCACCCAGAATTATGTCGCATAAAGCACAATTTCACATCATTCCGGGTCCATTTCTCAGAGAAAAGCTTCAATCAGGCTAAAATGTCACAGAAAAGTGGAATCTATTGAGTTGTAAAGGATTCCTGTGTTTCATGATGATAGCATATTCCTAAGGGGGTCAAATCAGGTCATAAAGGCCATCAGATCACTTGTTCCCTAAAGATGGGGTTCCAAACACACCTTTGGGGGCTTATAACTTAGCTTCTGAATGTCCTAGAGAGGTCGGGTTTGTTTTAGGGTACTCCAATAAACAGCCCCTATAACCGCAGAAAGGAATGGAGTAATTAGCACTTATGGTTTTTAAATGGCACCCAGAATTATGTTGCATAAAGCACAATTTACATCATTCCGGGTCGATTTCTCAGAGAAAAGCTTCAATCAGGCTGAAATGTCACAGAAAAGTAGAATCTGTTGAGTTGTAAAGGATTCCTCTGTTTCATGATGATAGCACATTCCTAAGGGGGTCAAATCAGGTCATAAATGTCACCGGATCACTTCTTCCTTAAAGACGGGGTTCCAAACACACCTTTGGGGGCTTATAACGTAGCTTCTGAATGACCTAGAGAGATCAGGTTTGTTTTAGGGTACTCCAATGAACGGCCCCATTACCCCAAAAAGGAATGGAGTCATTAGCACTTATGGTTTTTAAATGGCACCCAGAATTATGTTGCATAAAGGACAATTTCACATCATTCCGGGTCCATTTCTCAGAGAAAAGCTTCAATCAGGCTTAAATGTCACAGAAAAGTGGAATCTATTGAGTTGTAAAGGATTCCTGTGTTTCATGATGATAGCACATTCCTAAGGGGGTCAAATCAGGTCATAAATGTCACCGGATCACTTGTTCCTTAAAGACGGGGTTCCAAAAACACCTTTGGGGGCTTATAACGTAGCTTCTGAATGTCCTAGAGAGGTCAGATTTGTTTTAGGATACTCCAATTAACAGCCCCTACCACCCCAAAAAGGAATGGAGTCATTAGCACTTATGGTCCTTAAATGGCACCCAGAATTATGTCGCACAAAACACAATTTCACATCATTCCGGGTCCATTTCTCAGAAAAAAAGCTTCAATCAGGCTGAAACGTCACAGAAAAGTAGAATCTATTGAGTTGTAAATCATTCCTGTGTTTCATGATGATTACACATTCCTAAGGGGGTCAAATCAGGTCATAAATGTCACCGGATCACTTGTCCCTAAAGATGGGGTTCTAAACACACCTTTGCGGGCTTATAACTTAGCTTCTGAATGTCCAAGAGGGGTCAGCTTTGTTTTAGGGTACTCCAATCAACAACCCATATAAACCCAAAAAGGAATGGAGTCATTAGCACTTATGATTTTTAAATAGCACCCAGAATTATGTTGCACAAAGCACAATTTCACATAATTCCTGGTCCATTTCTCAGAGAAAAGCTTCAATAAGGCTGAAATGTCACAGAAAAGTAGAATCTATTGAGTTGTAAATGATTCCTGTGTTTCATGATGATAGCACATTCCTAACGGGGTCAAATCAGGTCATAAAGTCACCGGATCACTTGTTCCTTAAAGTCTGGGTTCCAAAAAAACCTTTGGGGGCATTTAACTTGGCTTCTGAATGTTCCAGAGAGGTCAGGTTTGTTTTAGGGTACTCCAATCAACAGCCCCTATAACCCCAAAAAGGAATGGAGTCATTAGCACTTATGGTTTTTAAATGTCACCCAGAATTATGTCGCACAAAGCACAATTTCACATCATTCTGGGTCCATTTGTGTGAAAACAAAGTCCAATCAGGCTGAAACGTTATAGGAAGGTAGAATCTATTGAGTTGTAAGTGATCTGAACGTTTCATGATGATAGCACATTCCTAAGGGGGTCAAACCATGTCCCAATGGTCACCGGGCCTGGTGTCACTTTAAAGAAGTACTCCAGTTACACCTTTGTGGGCTTATAACTTTTTTCCTGAATATCCTAGAGAGGTCAGGTTTGTTCTACGGTACTCCAATCAACAGCCCCTATAACCCCAAAAAGGAATGGAGTCATTAGCACTTATGGTTTTTAGATGGCACCCAGAATTATGTCACACAAAGCACAATCAAATCATTCCGGGTCCTGTTCTCAGAAAAAAACTTCAATCAGGCTGAAACGTCACAGAAAAGTAGCATCTATTGAGTTGTAAATGATTCCTGTGTTTCATGATGATAGCACATTCCTAAGGGGGTCAAATCAGGTTATAAAGGTCACGGGATCACTTGTTCCTTAAAGTCGGGGTTCCAAACACACTTTTGGGGGCTTATAACTTGGCTTCTGAATGTCTCAGAGAGGTCAGGTGTGTTTAAAATACTCCGATTATCAGCCCCTACCACCCCAAAAAGGAATGGAGTCATTAGCACTTATGGTTTTGAAATGGCACCCAGAATTATGTCGCACAAAGCACAATTTCACATCATTCTGGGTGCATTTCTCAGGGAAAAGCTTCAATCAGGCTGAAACGTCACAGAAAAGTACAATCTATTGAGTTGTAAATGATTCCTGTGTTTCATGATGATATCACATTCCTAACGGGGTCAAATCAGGTCATAAAGGTCACCGGATCACTTGTTCCTTAAAGATGGGGTTCCAAACACACCTTTGGGGGCTTATAACTTAGCTTCTGAATGTCCCACTTGTTCCTTAAAGATGGGGTTCCAAACACACCTTTGGGGGCTTATAACTTAGCTTCGTAATGTCCTAGAGAGGTCAGGTTTGTTTTAGGGTACTCCAATCAACAGCCCCTATAACCCCCAAAAGGAATGGAGTCATTAGCACGTATGGTTTTTAAATGGCACCCAGAATTATGTTGCACAAAGCACAATTTCACATCATTCCGGGTCCATTTCTCAGAGAAAAGCTTCAATCAGGCTGAAATGTCACAGAAAAGTGGAATCTATTGAGTTGTAAAGGATTCCTGTGTTTCATGATGATAGCACATTCCTAAGGGGGTCAAATCAGGTCATAAATGTCACCGGTTCACTTGTTCCTTAAAGATGGGGTTCCAAACACACCTTTGGGGGCTTATAACTTAGCTTCGTAATGTCCTAGAGAGGTCAGGTTTGTTTTAGGGTACTCCAATCAACAGCCCCTATAACCCCCAAAAGGAATGGAGTCATTAGAACTTATGGTTTTTAAATGGCACCCAGAATTATGTTGCATAAAGCACAATTTCACATAATTCCGGGTCCATTTCTCAGAGAAAAGCTTCAATCAGGCTGAAATGTCACAGAAAAGTGGAATCTATTGAGTTGTAAAGGATTCCTGTGTTTCATGATGATAGCACACTCCTAAGGGGGTCAAATCAGGTAATAAATGTCACCGGATCACTTGTTCCTTAAAGACGGGGTTCCAAACACACCTTTGGGGGCTTATAACGTAGCTTCTGAATGTCCTAGAGAGGTCAGGTTTGTTTTAGGGTATAACAGTAAAAAGGAATGGAGTCATTAGCACTTATTGTTTTTAAATGGCACCCAGAATTATGTCGCACAAAGCACAATTTCACATCATTCTGGGTCCATCTCTCAGAAAAAAAGCTTCAATCAGGCTGAAACGTCACAGAAAAGTAGAATCTATTGAGTTGTAAATGATTCCTGTGTTTCATGAAGATAGTACATTCCTAAGGGGGTCAAATCAGGTCATAAAGGTCACCACATCACTTGTTCCTTAAAGGCGGGGTTCCAAACACACCTTTGGGGACTTTTAACTTGGCTTCTGAATGTCCTAGAGAGGTCAGGTTTGTTTTAGGGTACTGCAATCAACAGCCCCTATTACCCCAAAAAGGAATGGAGTCATTAGCACTTATGGTTTTCAAATGGCTCCCAGAGTTATGTTGCACGAAGCACAATTTCACATGATCCTGGGTCCATTTCTCAGAGAAGAGCTTCAATCAGGCTGAAACATCACATACAAGTAGAATCTATTGAGTTGTAAATGATTCCAGTGTTTCATAATGATTGCACATTCCTAAAGGGGTCAAATCAAGTCATAATCGTCACCGAATCACTTGTTCCTTAAAGACGGGGTTCCAAACACAGCTTTGGGGGCTTATAACGTAGCTTCTGAATGTCCTAGAGAGGTCAGGTTTGTTTTTGGGTACTCCAAGAAACACCCCTTATAACACTAAAAAGGAATGGAGTCATTAGCACTTATTGTTTTTAAATGGCACCCAGAATTATGTTGCACGAAGCACAATTTCACATCATTCTGGGTCCATTTCTCAGAGAAAAGGTTCAATCAGGCTGAAACGTCACAGAAAAGTAGAATCTATTGAGTTGTAAATGATTCCTGAGTTTCATGATGATAGCACATTCCTAACAGGGTCAAATCAGGTCATAAAGGTCACCAGATCACTTGTTCCTTAAAGGCGGAGTTCTAAACACACCTTTGGGGGCTTATAACTTGGCTTCTGAATGTCTCAGAGAGGTCAGGCGTGTTTAAAATACTCCAATTAACAGCCCCTACCACCCCAAAAAGGAATGGAGTCATTAGCAGTTATGGTTTTTAAATGGCACCCAGAATTATGTTGCAGAAACCACGATTTCATATCATTCCGGGTCCATTTCTCAGAAAAAAGCTTCAATCAGGCTGAAACGTCACAGAAAAGTAGAATCTATGGAGTTGTAAATGACTCCTGTGTTTCATGATGATAGCACATTCCTAAGGGGGTCAAATCAGGTCATAAACGTCACCGGATAACTTGTTCCTTAAAGATGGGGTTTCAAACACACCTTTGGGGGCTTATAACTTAGCTTCTGAATGTCCCACTTGTTCCTTAAAGATGGGGTTCCAAACACACCTTTGGGGGCTTATAACTTAGCTTCGTAATGTCCTAGAGAGGTCCGGTTTGTTTTAGGGTACTCCAATCAACAGCCCCTATAACCCCAAAAAGGAATGGAGTCATTAGCACTTATGGTTTTTAAATGGCACCCAGAATTATGTTGCATAAAGCACAATTTCACATCATTCCGGGTCCATTTCTCAGAGAAAAGCTTCAATCACGCTGAAATGTCACAGAAAAGTGGAATCTATTGAGTTGTAAAGGATTCCTGTGTTTCATGATGATAGCACATTCCTAAGGGGGTCAAATCAGTTCATAAATGTCACCGGATCACTTGTTCCTTAAAGACGGGGTTCCAAACACACCTTTGGGGGCTTATAACGTAGCTTCTGAATGTCCTAGAGAGGTCAGGTTTGTTTTAGGGTACTCCAATAAACACCCCTTATAACACTAAAAAGGAATGGAGTCATTAGCACTTATTGTTTTTAAATGGCACCCAGAATTATGTCGCACAAAGCACAATTTCACATCATTCCGTGTCCTATTCCTCAGAAAAAAGCTTCAATCAGGCTAAAACGTCACAGAACAGTAGAATCTATTGAGTTGTAAATTATTCCTGTGTTTCATGATGATAGCACATTCCTAAGGGGGTCAAATCAGGTCATAAAGGTCACCGGATCACTTGTTCCTTAAAGGAGGGGTTCCAAACACACCTTTGAGGACTTTTAACTTGGCTTCTGAATGTCCTAGAGAGGTCAGGTTTGTTTTAGGGTACTCCAATCAACAGCCCCTATTACCCCAAAAAGGAATGGAGTCATTAGCACTTATGGTTTTCAAATGGCTTCCAGAGTTATGTTGCACGAAGCACAATTTCACATCATTCTGGGTCCATTTCTCAGAGAAAAGGTTCAATCAGGCTGAAACGTCACAGAAAAGTAGAATCTATTGAGTTGTAAATGATTCCAGTGTTTCATAATGATAGCACATTCCTAAAGGGGTCAAATCAAGTCATAATCGTCACCGAATCACTTGTTCCTTAAAGACGGGGTTCCAAACACACCTTTGGGGGCTTATAACGTAGCTTCTGAATGTCCTAGAGAGGTCAGGTTTGTTTTAGGGTACTCCAATAAACACCCCTTATAACACTGAAAAGGAATGGAGTCATTAGCCCTTACTGTTTTTAAATGGCACCCAGAAGTATGTCGCACAAAGCACAATTTTACATCATTCCGGGTCCATTTCTGAGAAAAAAGCTTCAATCAGGCTAAAACTTCACAGAAAAGTAGAATCTATTGAGTTGTAAATGATTCCCGTGTTTCATGATGATGGAACATTCCTAAGGGGGTCAAATCAGGTCATAAAGGTCACCGGGTCACTTGTTCCTTAAAGTCGGGGTTCCAAACACACCTTTGGGGGCTTATAACTTGGCTTCTGAATATCTCAGAGAGGTCAGGTGTGTTTTAAAACACTCCAATTAACAGCCCCTACCACCATGAAAAGGAATGGAGTTATTAGCATCTATGGTTTTTAAATGTCACCCAGAATTATGTCGCACAAAGCACAATTTCACATCATTCCGGGTCCATTTCTCAGAATAAAGCTTCAATCAGGCTGAAACGTCACAGAAAAGTAGAATCTATTGAGTTGTAAATGATTCCTGTGTTTCATGATGATAGTACATTCCTAAGGGGGTCAAATCAGGTCATAAAGGTCACCACATAACTTGTTCCTTAAAGGCGGGGTTCCAAACACACCTTTGGGGACTTTTAACTTGGCTTCTGAATGTCCTAGAGAGGTCAGGTTTGTTTTAGGGTACGGCAATCAACAGCCCCTATTACCCCAAAAAGGAATGGAGTCATTAGCACTTATGGTTTTCAAATGGCTCCCAGAGTTATGTTGCACGAAGCACAATTTCACATGATTCTGGGTCCATTTCTCAGAGAAAAGCTTCAATCAGGCTGAAACATCACATACAAGTAGAATCTATTGAGTTGTAAATGATTCCAGTGTTTCATAATGATTGCACATTCCTAAAGGGGTCAAATCAAGTCATAATCGTCACCGAATCACTTGTTCCTTAAAGACGGGGTTCCAAACACAGCTTTGGGGGCTTATAACGTAGCTTCTGAATGTCCTAGAGAGGTCAGGTTTGTTTTAGGGTACTCCAATAAACACCCCTTATAACACTAAAAAGGAATGGAGTCATTAGCACTTATTGTTTTTAAATGGCACCCAGAATTATGTTGCACGAAGCACAATTTCACATCATTCTGGGTCCATTTCTCAGAGAAAAGGTTCAATCAGGCTGAAACGTCACAGAAAAGTAGAATCTATTGAGTTGTAAATGATTCCAGTGTTTCATAATGATAGCACATTCCTAACGAGGTAAAATTAGGTCATAAAGGTTACCGGATCACTTGTTCCTTAAAGGAGTGGTTCCAAACACACATTTGGGGGCTTATAAATTGGCTTCTGAATGTCTCAGAGAGGTCAGGTGTGTTTAAAATACTCCAATTAACAGCCCCTACCACCCCAAAAAGGAATGGAGTCATTAGCATCAATGGTTTTTAAATGTCACCCAGAATTATGTCGCACAAAGCACAATTTCACATCATTCCGGGTCCATTTCTCAGAAAAAAGCTTCAATCAGGCTGAAACGTCACAGAAAAGTAGAATCTATTGAGTTGTAAATGATTCATGTGTTTCATGATGACAGCACATTCCTAAGGGGGTCAAATCAGGTCATAAAGGTCACCGGATCACTTGTTCCTTAAAGATGGGGTTCCAAACACACCTTTGGGGGCTTATAACTTAGCTTCTGAATGTCCTAGAGAGGTCATGTTTGTTTAAGGGTACTCCAATCAACAGCCCCTATAACCCCCAAAAGGAATGGAGTCATTAGAACTTATGGTTTTTAAATGGCACCCAGAATTATGTTGCATAAAGCACAATTTCACATAATTCCGGGTCCATTTCTCAGAGAAAAGCTTCAATCAGGCTGAAATGTCACAGAAAAGTGGAATCTATTGAGTTGTAAAGGATTCCTGTGTTTCATGATGATAGCACACTCCTAAGGGGGTCAAATCAGGTAATAAATGTCACCGGATCACTTGTTCCTTAAAGACGGGGTTCCAAACACACCTTTGGGGGCTTATAACGTAGCTTCTGAATGTCCTAGAGAGGTCAGGTTTGTTTTAGGGTATAACAGTAAAAAGGAATGGAGTCATTAGCACTTATTGTTTTTAAATGGCACCCAGAATTATGTCGCACAAAGCACAATTTCACATCATTCCGGGTCCATCTCTCAGAAAAAAAGCTTCAATCAGGCTGAAACGTCACAGAAAAGTAGAATCTATTGAGTTGTAAATGATTCCTGTGTTTCATGAAGATAGTACATTCCTAAGGGGGTCAAATCAGGTCATAAAGGTCACCACATCACTTGTTCCTTAAAGGCGGGGTTCCAAACACACCTTTGGGGACTTTTAACTTGGCTTCTGAATGTCCTAGAGAGGTCAGGTTTGTTTTAGGGTACTGCAATCAACAGCCCCTATTACCCCAAAAAGGAATGGAGTCATTAGCACTTATGGTTTTCAAATGGCTCCCAGAGTTATGTTGCACGAAGCACAATTTCACATGATTCTGGGTCCATTTCTCAGAGAAGAGCTTCAATCAGGCTGAAACATCACATACAAGTAGAATCTATTGAGTTGTAAATGATTCCAGTGTTTCATAATGATTGCACATTCCTAAAGGGGTCAAATCAAGTCATAATCGTCACCGAATCACTTGTTCCTTAAAGACGGGGTTCCAAACACAGCTTTGGGGGCTTATAACGTAGCTTCTGAATGTCCTAGAGAGGTCAGGTTTGTTTTAGGGTACTCCAAGAAACACCCCTTATAACACTAAAAAGGAATGGAGTCATTAGCACTTATTGTTTTTAAATGGCACCCAGAATTATGTTGCACGAAGCACAATTTCACATCATTCTGGGTCCATTTCTCAGAGAAAAGGTTCAATCAGGCTGAAACGTCACAGAAAAGTAGAATCTATTGAGTTGTAAATTATTCCAGTGTTTCATAATGATAGCACATTCCTAACGAGGTCAAATTAGGTCATAAAGGTTACCGGATCACTTGTTCCTTAAAGGAGTGGTTCCAAACACACATTTGGGGGCTTATAACTTGGCTTCTGAATGTCTCAGAGAGGTCAGGTGTGTTTAAAATACTCAAATTAACAGCCCCTACCACCCCAAAAAGGAATGGAGTCATTAGCATCAATGGTTTTTAAATGTCACCCAGAATTATGTCGCACAAAGCACAATTTCACATCATTCCGGGTCCATTTCTCAGAAAAAAGCTTCAATCAGGCTGAAACGTCACAGAAAAGTAGAATCTATTGAGTTGTAAATGATTCCTGTGTTTCATGATGACAGCACATTCCTAAGGGGGTCAAATCAGGTCATAAAGGTCACCGGATCACTTGTTCCTTAAAGATGGGGTTCCAAACACACCTTTGGGGGCTTATAACTTAGCTTCTGAATGTCCCACTTGTTCCTTAAAGATGGGGTTCCAAACACAACTTTGGGGGCTTATAACTTAGCTTCTGAATGTCCTAGAGAGGTCAGGTTTGTTTTAGGGTACTCCAATCAACAGCCCCTATAACCCCCAAAAGGAATGGAGTCATTAGAACTTATGGTTTTTAAATGGCACCCAGAATTATGTTGCATAAAGCACAATTTCACATCATTCCGGGTCCATTTCTCAGAGAAAAGCTTCAGTCAGGCGGAAATGTCAGATATGTGGAATCTATTGAGTTGTAAATGATTCCTGTGTTTCATGATGATAGCACATTCCTAAGGGGGTCAAATCAGGTCATAAAAGTCACCGGATCACTTGTTCCTTAAAGACGGGGTTCCAAAAACACCTTTGGGGGCTTACAACTTAGCTCCTGAATGTCCTAGAGAGGTCAGGTTTGTTTTAGGGTACTCCAATTAACAGCCCCTACCACCCCAAAAAGGAATGGAGTCATTAGCACTCATGGTCGTTAAATGGCACCCAGAATTATGCCGCACAAAGCACAATTTCACATCATTCCGGGTCCATTTCTCAGAAAAAAAGCTTCAATCAGGCTGAAACGTCACAGAAAAGTAGAATCTATTGAGTTGTAAATGATTCCTGTGTTTCATGATGACAGCACATTCCTAACGGGGTCAAATCAGGTCATAAAGGTCACCTGATCACTTGTTCCCAAAAGATGGGGTTCCAAACACACCTTTGGGGGCTTATAACTTAGCTTCTGAATGTCCGAGAGAGGTCGGGTTTGTTTTAGGGTACTCCAATCAACAGCCCCTATAACCCCAAAAAGGAATGGAGTAATTAGCACTTATGGTTTTTAAATGTCACCCAGAATTATGTCGCATAAAGCACAATTTCACATCATTCCGGGTCCATTTCTCAGAGAAAAGCTTCAATCAGGCTAAAATGTCACAGAAAAGTGGAATCTATTGAGTTGTAAAGGATTCCTGTGTTTCATGATGATAGCATATTCCTAAGGGGGTCAAATCAGGTCATAAAGGCCATCAGATCACTTGTTCCCTAAAGATGGGGTTCCAAACACACCTTTGGGGGCTTATAACTTAGCTTCTGAATGTCCTAGAGAGGTCGGGTTTGTTTTAGGGTACTCCAATAAACAGCCCCTATAACCGCAGAAAGGAATGGAGTAATTAGCACTTATGGTTTTTAAATGGCACCCAGAATTATGTTGCATAAAGCACAATTTACATCATTCCGGGTCGATTTCTCAGAGAAAAGCTTCAATCAGGCTGAAATGTCACAGAAAAGTAGAATCTGTTGAGTTGTAAAGGATTCCTCTGTTTCATGATGATAGCACATTCCTAAGGGGGTCAAATCAGGTCATAAATGTCACCGGATCACTTCTTCCTTAAAGACGGGGTTCCAAACACACCTTTGGGGGCTTATAACGTAGCTTCTGAATGACCTAGAGAGATCAGGTTTGTTTTAGGGTACTCCAATCAACGGCCCCATTACCCCAAAAAGGAATGGAGTCATTAGCACTTATGGTTTTTAAATGGCACCCAGAATTATGTTGCATAAAGGACAATTTCACATCATTCCGGGTCCATTTCTCAGAGAAAAGCTTCAATCAGGCTTAAATGTCACAGAAAAGTGGAATCTATTGAGTTGTAAAGGATTCCTGTGTTTCATGATGATAGCACATTCCTAAGGGGGTCAAATCAGGTCATAAATGTCACCGGATCACTTGTTCCTTAAAGACGGGGTTCCAAAAACACCTTTGGGGGCTTATAACGTAGCTTCTGAATGTCCTAGAGAGGTCAGATTTGTTTTAGGATACTCCAATTAACAGCCCCTACCACCCCAAAAAGGAATGGAGTCATTAGCACTTATGGTCCTTAAATGGCACCCAGAATTATGTCGCACAAAACACAATTTCACATCATTCCGGGTCCATTTCTCAGAAAAAAAGCTTCAATCAGGCTGAAACGTCACAGAAAAGTAGAATCTATTGAGTTGTAAATCATTCCTGTGTTTCATGATGATTACACATTCCTAAGGGGGTCAAATCAGGTCATAAATGTCACCGGATCACTTGTCCCTAAAGATGGGGTTCTAAACACACCTTTGCGGGCTTATAACTTAGCTTCTGAATGTCCAAGAGGGGTCAGCTTTGTTTTAGGGTACTCCAATCAACAACCCATATAAACCCAAAAAGGAATGGAGTCATTAGCACTTATGATTTTTAAATAGCACCCAGAATTATGTTGCACAAAGCACAATTTCACATAATTCCTGGTCCATTTCTCAGAGAAAAGCTTCAATAAGGCTGAAATGTCACAGAAAAGTAGAATCTATTGAGTTGTAAATGATTCCTGTGTTTCATGATGATAGCACATTCCTAACGGGGTCAAATCAGGTCATAAAGTCACCGGATCACTTGTTCCTTAAAGTCTGGGTTCAAAAAAAACCTTTGGGGGCATTTAACTTGGCTTCTGAATGTTCCAGAGAGGTCAGGTTTGTTTTAGGGTACTCCAATCAACAGCCCCTATAACCCCAAAAAGGAATGGAGTCATTAGCACTTATGGTTTTTAAATGTCACCCAGAATTATGTCGCACAAAGCACAATTTCACATCATTCTGGGTCCATTTGTGTGAAAACAAAGTCCAATCAGGCTGAAACGTTATAGGAAGGTAGAATCTATTGAGTTGTAAGTGATCTGAACGTTTCATGATGATAGCACATTCCTAAGGGGGTCAAACCATGTCCCAATGGTCACCGGGCCTGGTGTCACTTTAAAGAAGTAGTCCAGTTACACCTTTGTGGGCTTATAACTTTTTTCCTGAATATCCTAGAGAGGTCAGGTTTGTTCTACGGTACTCCAATCAACAGCCCCTATAACCCCAAAAAGGAATGGAGTCATTAGCACTTATGGTTTTTAGATGGCACCCAGAATTATGTCACACAAAGCACAATCAAATCATTCCGGGTCCTGTTCTCAGAAAAAAACTTCAATCAGGCTGAAACGTCACAGAAAAGTAGCATCTATTGAGTTGTAAATGATTCCTGTGTTTCATGATGATAGCACATTCCTAAGGGGGTCAAATCAGGTTATAAAGGTCACGGGATCACTTGTTCCTTAAAGTCGGGGTTCCAAACACACCTTTGGGGGCTTATAGCTTGGCTTCTGAATGTCTCAGAGAGGTCAGGTGTGTTTAAAATACTCCGATTATCAGCCCCTACCACCCCAAAAAGGAATGGAGTCATTAGCACTTATGGTTTTGAAATGGCACCCAGAATTATGTCGCACAAAGCACAATTTCACATCATTCTGGGTGCATTTCTCAGGGAAAAGCTTCAATCAGGCTGAAACGTCACAGAAAAGTACAATCTATTGAGTTGTAAATGATTCCTGTGTTTCATGATGATATCACATTCCTAACGGGGTCAAATCAGGTCATAAAGGTCACCGGATCACTTGTTCCTTAAAGATGGGGTTCCAAACACACCTTTGGGGGCTTATAACTTAGCTTCTGAATGTCCCACTTGTTCCTTAAAGATGGGGTTCCAAACACACCTTTGGGGGCTTATAACTTAGCTTCGTAATGTCCTAGAGAGGTCAGGTTTGTTTTAGGGTACTCCAATCAACAGCCCCTATAACCCCCAAAAGGAATGGAGTCATTAGCACGTATGGTTTTTAAATGGCACCCAGAATTATGTTGCACAAAGCACAATTTCACATCATTCCGGGTCCATTTCTCAGAGAAAAGCTTCAATCAGGCTGAAATGTCACAGAAAAGTGGAATCTATTGAGTTGTAAAGGATTCCTGTGTTTCATGATGATAGCACATTCCTAAGGGGGTCAAATCAGGTCATAAATGTCACCGGTTCACTTGTTCCTTAAAGACGGGGTTCCAAACACACCTTTGGGGGCTTATAACGTAGCTTCTGAATGTCCTAGAGAGGTCAGGTTTGTTTTAGGCTACTCCAATAAACACCCCTTACAACACTAAAAAGGACTGGAGTCATTAGCACTTATTGTTTTTAAATGGCACCCAGAATTATGTCGCACAAAGCACAATTTCACTTCATTCCGGGTCCATTTCTCAGAAAAAAGCTTCAATCAGGCTAAAACGTCACAGAAAAATAGAATCTATTGAGTTGTAAATGATTCCTGTGTTTCATGATGATAGAACATTCCTAAGGGTGTCAAATCAGGTCATAAAGGTCACCGGGTCACTTGTTCCTTAAAGTCGGGGTTCCAAACACATCTTTGGGGACATTTAACTTGGCTTCTGAATGTCCTAGAGAGGTCAGGTTTGTTTTAGGGTACTCCAATCAACAGCCCCTATTACCCCAAAAAGGAATGGAGTCATTAGCACTTATGGTTTTCAAATGGCTCCCAGAGTTATGTTGCACGAAGCACAATGTCACATCATTCTGGGTCCATTTCTCAGAGAAAAGGTTCAATCAGGCTGAAACGTCACAGAAAAGTGGAATCTATTGAGTTGTAAATGATTCCAGTGTTTTATAACGATAGGACATTCCTAAGGGGGTCAAATCATGTCATAAAGGTCACCGGATCACTTGTTCCTTAAAGTCGGGGTTCCAAACACATCTTTGGGGACATTTAACTTGGCTTCTGAATGTCCTAGAGAGGTCAGGTTTGTTTTAGGGTACTCCAATCAACAGCCCCTATTACCCCAAAAAGGAATGGAGTCATTAGCACTTATGGTTTTCAAATGGCTCCCAGAGTTATGTTGCACGAAGCACAATGTCACATCATTCTGGGTCCATTTCTCAGAGAAAAGGTTCAATCAGGCTGAAACGTCACAGAAAAGTGGAATCTATTGAGTTGTAAATGATTCCAGTGTTTTATAACGATAGGACATTCCTAAGGGGGTCAAATCATGTCATAAAGGTCACCGGATCACTTGTTCCTTAAAGGCGGGGTTCCAAACACACATTTGGGGGCTTATAACTTGGCGTCTGAATGTCTCAGAGAGGTCAGGTGTGTTTAAAATACTCCAATTAACAGCCCCTACCACCCCAAAAAGGAATGGAGTCATTAGCACTTATGGTTTTTAAATGGCACCCAGAATTATGTCGCACAAAGCACAATTTCACATCATTCCGGGTCCATTTCTCAGAAAAAAAGCTTCAATCAGGCTGAAACGTCACAGAAAAGTAGAATCTATTGAGTTTTAAATGATTCCTGTGTTTCATGATGATAGCACATTCCTAAGGGGGTCAAATCAGGTCATAAAGGTCACCGGATCACTTGTTCCTTAAAGGCGGTATTCCAAACACACATTTGGGGGCTTATAACTTGGCTTCTGAATGTGTCAGAGAGGTCAGGTTTGTTTGAGGGTACTCCAATCAACAGCCCCTATTACCCGAAAAAGGAATGGAGTCATTAGCATCTATGGTTTTTAAATGTCACCCAGAATTATGTCGCACAAAGCACAATTTCACATCATTCCGGGTCCATTTCTCAGAAAAAAGCTTCAATCAGGCTGAAACGTCACAGAAAAGTAGAATCTATTGAGTTGTAAATGATTCCTGTGTTTCATGATGATAGCACATTCCTAAGGGGGTCAAATCAGGTCATAAAGGTCACCGGATCATTTGTTCCTTAAAGATGGGGTTCCAAACACACCTTTGCGGGCTTATAACTTAGCTTCTGAATGTCCCACTTGTTCCTTAAAGATGGGGTTCCAAACACACCTTTGGGGGCTTATAACTTAGCTTCTGAATGTCCTAGAGAGGTCAGGTTTGTTTTAGGGTGTTGCGAGTCCCACATGCCAAAGACAGTGGCAAGTACGGGGTCAAAAGGTGAGCCACACTGGACTGGCTTGTGCGAGCAAAATCAGCCAGCCGACAGGAGCTGGGCTGCAGGTAAAAAAAAACTGTGGTCAGAAACAAGGGTCACTCAAGGGTCACAGGGACAAGAGGACAGAACTGGGCGAAGGGTCAGGAGACTGACCCCACCTCTTTGCCCCACCCCTGGCTTGGAAAGATGGGATTGAAGGAGAACAGAGTGAAGACAAGCCCATCAGATCCAGAAGCCCTCTCGGGAACATTGGAGAGAAACTGAAGAATGCTGCAAAAGATGATGAAATGACCTGTGTTAAGAGGAATGCTGCATGTAGTGAAAATGACACCAAATGTTTTGTGTTGAGCTACAAAGTGTGTATCTGGTAAATGACCCCATGACCTTAAGCTGGTCCAGGAAGGGTATATAAGAACAGCTCTGAACAGCAGAAAGAGAGTTGGAGATTCGACAGCAGCTGGGGCAGAGGACAAGAAGAGACAGAGCAGATTTGGAGGGGTCATCCCCCGTCCAAACCTGGATGGGGGATGACAGGCAGATTTTTTTATACAGGACTCTGGACAAGACTTGGAAGAGTTCTTGGGGAGATTCCGAGAAGACAAGAGCTAGTGTAAACTAACTCTTATTTAATCATTTTGAACTAATTCCTCCGTGGGGGATAGCAGTTGTTTTTCACTTTACCCATTTTTTGTATTTTGATTTTGTAATAAACCTTTTTTGAAAAAGAAACATAATCCTGATTCTTTCAGGTTTTCTCTAAAGCTTCACGTTTGGGGCCCTGGCCATAATTGCACAGAGGTAAGCTTATCGATGATCGGTCTCTGAATTATCGGGACTTACTTTACAGTTTATAACAGAATAATATAAAGAAACCTTAAGATAAGGGAAGTTTTAACTTTCCCCTCCTTGCGAGTAACGAGTTGTCTTAAGGGCGATAAAAGCAAAATATTCGAGGTTATTTTGGCTCTGATTGCAGGTTGAAAAAGTCTCTAATCAGCTGGAAGGTTGGATTAATAAATAAATTGATAAAATTATGATAGCCTGATCAACTAGCATAAATCATTTTATAGTTACCAACCTCCCACATAAGCTGTTAGAGGCGCAATTAATTCCGGGTAATCCAAACAATTGCTGAGAGGCTTGGCTTGCCTCCAGACTTCTCTCTAGTATCTTAACCAAAAGGTAACGAGTTTAAAAGAAGTGTAGTACTCTGGGGCTGGCTATTCGTACAAGTCATTTCACATTTAAAATAAAAGACAAGATTCTAATTAGATGGTCCAATCCAGGATCTAGTACAATTATACTCGCCGACATCCCCCCGAACCCTGATGGATGCACCGTCTCATAAGTTCTAACGGAACTGGGTTTTAAAGGAACCGGTATATGGGACGAGCACGCGACATGGCGCCCAACGTGGGGCTACAGAGCGAAGGTTCAAATATTAGATACCGGACTATTCGACGTAGAACTATGTCTTTTAGGCTGATAAAAGCTTACGCACCATGGACCTGATACGCTTATAACCTTGGAGTGAAAACCGCACCAATTTCTCGAAAAGGAAAGAAATTTGGGAGAACGGAAGATTAACTCAAAGAGGTATAAAGAAATCACGGCTTTCCGACGTAAGAAAAGCCAAGGATAAAAGCTAGGCAAAAAATAAAAAGGAATAAAGAGTAAGAATAAAGAATAAGACGTGAAAACGAATAAAAATAAAATAAATAATAAAAAAGAGAAACTTTCAACCAGCCATGGCAGATAGATCTTTAACGGTGAAACCGGAAAATGTTCTCCTTAATGTGAGATTTGTCACCGGAGAAATAGCGACATTTCAAGGTGAACCACAAAGCGTTTTGGCAATATCCTGTAACCGGAGCTTTCAGAACGAGGCCGGAACGGCTCAAGCCGCAGCGGAGCGCTGTCCAGGTGCTGAGGCACAAGTGAGATGCGATTAAACGTCATGGCTGGGCCAAAATCTAGTGAAGAAATGACTTGTAAGATCCCAGGTGCTACGGGCCTAATTTTGCTAATGAAGGGGGATTGTATTAAAGATTGTAAAGTGGCTATGTTTCCGGGCTTCATAGAATCTGCAAATGTGTATCGTTACGCGCAATGGGGAGGCTAGAAGCCGGGAACATGTATAATGTGTGAACCTCTGTGCTTAAGGGCTCCGTGAGGGGAGAAACCGTGCCGCCTGTAAAGGACGGACTTATAACTGGGAGCATTGGAACTCTGCTCCAATTAAACTTTGTTTTTAGAGGATCTGCTTGAAACAAGCACCTAGCTTCCGCTCTCGGCAGCCTGCAGATATGAGAAGCCACAGCTGAACAGAGAAAAAGCACTCAGTCAGCTGAGTAACAACAGACAAGCAGGATGTGGTGACATCACCCCTCCCCCTACTAGTTCTGTTGAGAAGGGAGAGTCCTGAACTAACAGCTCCGTATGATTCTGACCTGACAGACAGCTACACTAATAAGGCGTAAGCATTTTTAACCTTGCCACATATGGTGTTGTTGACAGGATCCATGTAGTACTGTCAAGTAGGTCCGTGGATGTGAAGCTTGTGGCAACCTGCGCGGGAGTACGAGGACCCGCTTGTGGAAAGAGGGGGGAAGGTGTGACAGTGTGAGCGTTCTGTCACAATGTCTTGATTGATCATGCGCCCTGGCCAGTTGGTTAAGGGGATGTTCCTTTGGCTGAGTGGTTAGAGCATATGACTCCCACCCCGGAGGTCTCGGGATCGAATCCCGCCCGGGCTCTCCTTAATCCACCTTGCCACACTTTATAGTTTTTAGCGTAAGCTTCCCACCTGCAGCTGCAAGCAGAGTTAGCTTGTTGCTGTTCAGGTGTGTGAGGAGAATATTTGAAGCTCTGCGTAAAAAATGTCTCCAGTCTGGAGGGAGAGAGTCTCTGCTTGAAGGAGGAGACTGAGATGTTCCAACCAGCAGCTCAGCTGACCAGATGGCAGCTGAAACTGGTGGAGAAGCAGGAACCAAGATCTGAACCCTCATGAACAAACATCTGGTTCTTCAGAGACTGAAGTGAGTGATGATGATGAAGGTGTGTATCTGGACTCTGAGCTGTCAGAATCTGGGTCTGAGACTGGAGATGAAGTTGATCCAGAGGAGGAGGCAGCCCCACCCCAAAGAAGGCTGCTGCAGTCCCCTGGCTAGATTTTTCTCGCATGGGGGATGTTGCGAGTCCCACATGCCAAAGACAGTGGCAAGTACGGGGTCAAAAGGTGAGCCACACTGGACTGGCTTGTGCGAGCAAAATCAGCCAGCCGACAGGAGCTGGGCTGCAGGTCAAAAAAACTGTGGTCAGAAACAAGGGTCACTCAAGGGTCACAGGGACAAGAGGACAGAACTGGGCGAATGGTCAGGAGACTGACCCCACCTCTTTGCCCCACCCCTGGCTTGGAAAGATGGGATTGGAGGAGAACAGAGTGAAGACAAGCCCATCAGATCCAGAAGCCCTCTCGGGAACATTGGAGAGAAACTGAAGAATGCTGCAAAAGATGATGTAATGACCTGTGTTAAAAATAATGCTGCATGTAGTGAAAATGACACCAAATGTTTTGTGTTGAGCTACAGAGTGTGTATCTGGTAAATGACCCCATGACCTTAAGCTGGCCCAGGAAGGGTATATAAGAACAGCTCTGAACAGCAGAGAGATAGATTGAGAGATTCGACAGCAGTTGGGGCAGAGGACAGAGAGGAGAGCAGATGGGGAGGGGTCATCCCCCGTCCAAACTTGGATGGGGGATGACAGAGAGAGAGACTAAAAAGAGTTCTTGGGGAGATTCTGAGAAGACAAGAGCTGGTGTAAACTAACTCTTATTTAATCATTTTGAACTAATTCCTCCGTGGGGGATAGCAGTTGTTTTTCACTTTACCCATTTTTGTATTTTGATTTTGTAATAAACCTTTTTTGAAAAAGAAACATAATCCTGATTCTTTCAGGTTTTCTCTAAAGCTTCACGTTTGGGGCCCTGGCCATAATTGCACAGAGGTAAGCTTATTGATGATCGGTCTCTGAATTATCGGGACTTACTTTACAGTTTATAACAGAATAATATAAAGAAACCTTAAGATAAGGGAAGTTTTAACTTTCCCCTCCTTGCGAGTAACGAGTTGTCTTAAGGGCGATTAAAGCAAAATATTCGAGGTTATTTTGGCTCTGATTGCAGGTTGAAAAAGTCTCTAATCAGCTGGAAGGTTGGATTAATAAATAAATTGATAAAATTATGATAGCCTGATCAACTAGCATAAATCATTTTATAGTTACCAACCTCCCACATAAGCTGTTAGAGGCGCAATTAATTCCGGGTAATCCAAACAATTGCTGAGAGGCTTGGCTTGCCTCCAGACTTCTATCTAGTATCTTAACCAAAAGGTAACGAGTTTAAAAGAAGTGTAGTACTCTGGGGCTGGCTATTCGTACAAGTCATTTCACCTTTAAAATAAAAGACAAGATTCTAATTAGATGGTCCAATCCAGGATCTAGTACAATTATACTCGCCGACATCCCCCCGAACCCTGATGGATGCACCGTCTCATAAGTTCTAACGGAACTGGGTTTTAGAGGAACCGGTAAATGGGACGGGCACGCGACAAGGGTACTCCAATCAACAGCCCCTATAACCCCCAAAAGGAATGGAGTCATTAGCACTTATGGTTTTTAAATGGCACCCAGAATTATGTTGCATAAAGCACAATTTCACATCATTCCGGGTCCATTTCTCAGAGAAAAGCTTCAATCAGGCTGAAATGTCACAGAAAAGTGGAATCTATTGAGTTGTAAAGGATTCCTGTTTTTCATGATGATAGCACATTCCTAAGGGGGTCAAATCAGGTCAAAAATGTCACCGGATCACTTGTACCTTAAAGACGGGGTTCCAAACACACCTTTGGGGGCTTATAACGTAGCTTCTGAATGTCCTAGAGAGGTCAGGTTTGTTTTAGGGTATAACACTAAAAAGGCATGGAGTCATTAGCACTTATTGTTTTTAAATGGCACCCAGAATTATGTCGCACAAAGCACAATTTCACATAATTCCGGGTCCATCTCTCAGAAAAAAAGCTTCAATCAGGCTTAAACGTCACAGAAAAGTAGAATCTATTGAGTTGTAAATGATTCCTGTGTTTCAAGATGATAGCACATTCCTAACGGGGTCAAATCAGGTCATAAAGGTCACCGGATCACTTGTTCCTTAAAGACTGGGTTCCAAACACACCTTTGGGGGCTTATAACTTAGCTTCTGAATGTCCTAGAGAGGTCAGGTTTGTTTTAGGGTACTCCAATCAACAACCCATATAAACCCAAAAAGGAATGGAGTCATTAGCACTTATGATTTTTAAATAGCACCCAGAATTATGTCGCACAAAGCACAATTTCACATAATTCCTGGTCCATTTCTCATAGAAAAGCTTCAATCAGGCTGAAATGTCACAGAAAAGTAGAATCTATTGAGTTGTAAATGATTCCTGTGTTTCATGATGATAGCACATTCCTAACGGGGTCAAATCAGGTCATAAAGTCACCGGATCACTTGTTCCTTAAAGTCTGGGTTCCAAAAAAACCTTTGGGGGCATTTAACTTGGCTTCTGAATGTCCTAGAGAGGTCAGGTTTGTTTTAGGGTACTCCAATCAACAGCCCCTATAAACCCAAAAAGGAATGGAGTCATTAGCACTTATGGTTTTTAAATAGCACCCAGAATTATGTCGCACAAAGCACAATTTCACATCATTCTGGGTCCATTTGTGTGAAAACAAAGTCCAATCAGGCTGAAACGTTATAGGAAGGTAGAATCTATTGAGTTGTAAGTGATCTGAACGTTTCATGGTGATAGCACATTCCTAAGGGGGTCAAAACATGTCCCAATGGTCACCGGGCCTGGTGTCACTTTAAAGAAGTAGTCCAGTTACACCTTTGTAGGCTTATAACTTTTTTCCTGAATATCCTAGAGAGGTCAGGTTTGTTCTACGGTACTCCAATCAACAGCCCCTATAACCCCAAAAAGGAATGGAGTCATTAGCACTTATGGTTTTTAGATGGCACCTAGAATTATGTCACACAAAGCACAATTTCACATCATTCCGGGTCCATTTCTCAGAAAAAAACTTCAATCAGGCTGACACGTCACAGAAAAGTAGCATCTATTGAGTTGTAAATGATTCCTGTGTTTCATGATGATAGCACATTCCTAAGGGGGTCAAATCAGGTTATAAAGGTCACGGGATCACTTGTTCCTTAAAGTCGGGGTTCCAAACACACCTTTGGGGGCTTATAACTTGGCTTCTGAATGTCTCAGAGAGGTCAGGTGTGTTTAAAATACTCCGATTATCAGCCCTACCACCCCAAAAAGGAATGGAGTCATTAGCACTTATGGTTTTTAAATGGCACCCAGAATTATGTCACACAAAGCACAATTTCACATCATTCTGGGTCCATTTCTCAGGGAAAAGCTTCAATCAGGCTGAAACGTCACAGAAAAGTACAATCTATTGAGTTGTAAATGATTCCTGTGTTTCATGATGATATCACATTCCTAACGGGGTCAAATCAGGTCATAAAGGTCACCGGATCACTTGTTCCTTAAAGATGGGGTTCCAAACACACCTTTGGGGGCTTATAACTTAGCTTGTGAATGTCCCACTTGTTCCTAAAAGATGGGGTTCCAAACACACCTTTGGGGGCTTATAACTTAGCTTCGTAAAGTCCTAGGGAGGTCAGGTTTGTTTTAGGGTACTCCAATCAACAGCCCCTATAACCCCCAAAAGGAATGGAGTCATTAGCACTTATGGTTTTTAAATGGCACCCAGAATTATGTTGCATAAAGCACAATTTCACATCATTCCGGGTCCATTTCTCAGAGAAAAGCTTCAATCAGGCTGAAATGTCACAGAAAAGTGGAATCTATTGAGTTGTAAAGGATTCCTGTGTTTCATGATGATAGCACATTCCTAAGGGGGTCAAATCAGGTCATAAATGTCACCGGATCACTTGTTCCTTAAAGACGGGGTTCCAAACACACCTTTGAGGGCTTATAACGTAGCTTCTGAATGTCCTAGAGAGGTCAGGTTTGTTTTAGGGTACTCCAATAAACACCCGTTATAACACTAAAAAGGAATGGAGTCATTAGCACTTATTGTTTTTAAATGGCACCCAGAATTATGTCGCACAAAGCACAATTTCACATCATTCCGGGTCCATTTCTCAGAAAAAAGCTTCAATCAGGCTAAAACGTCACAGAAAAGTAGAATCTATTGAGTTGTAAATGATTCCTGTGTTTCATGATGATAGAACATTCCTAAGGGGGTCAAATCAGGTCATAAAGGTCACCGGGTCACTTGTTCCTTAAAGTTGGGGTTCCAAACACACCTTTGGGGACTTTTAACTTGGCTTCTGAATGTCCTAGAGAGGTCAGGTTTGTTTTAGGGTACTCCAATCAACAGCCCCTATTACCCCAAAAAGGAATGGAGTCATTAGCACTCATGGTTTTCAAATGGCTCCCAGAGTTATGTTGCACGAAGCACAATTTCACATCATTCTGGGTCCATTTCTCAGAGAAAAGGTTCAATCAGGCTGAAACGTCACAGAAAAGTAGAATCTATTGAGTTGTAAATGATTCCAGTGTTTCATAATGATAGCACATTCCTAAAGGGGTCAAATCAAGTCATAATCGTCAGCGAATCACTTGTTCCTTAAAGACGGGGTTCCAAACACACCTTTGGGGGCTTATAACGTAGCTTCTGAATGGCCTAGAGACGTCAGGTTTGTTTAGGGTACTCCAATAAACACCCCTTATAACACTAAAAAGGAATGGAGTCATTAGCACTTATTGTTTTTAAATTGCACCCAGAATTATGTTGCACGAAGCACAATTTCACATCTTTCTGGGTCCATTTCTCAGAGAAAAGGTTCAATCAGGCTGAAACGTACAGAAAAGTAGAATCTATTGAGTTGTAAATGATTCCAGTGTTTCATAACGATAGGATATTCCTAAGGGGGTCAAATCAGGTCATAAAGGTCACCGGATCACTTGTTCCTTAAAGGCGGGGTTCCAAACACACATTTGGGGGCTTATAACTTGGCTTCTGAATGTCTCAGAGAGGTCAGGTGTGTTTAAAATACTCCAATTAACAGCCTCTACCACCCCAAAAAGGAATGGAGTCATTAGCACTTATGGTTTTTAAATGGCACCCAGAATTATGTCGCACAAAGCACAATTTCACATCATTCCGGGTCCATTTCTCAGAAAAAAAGCTTCAATCAGGCTGAAACATCACAGAAAAGTAGAATCTATTGAGTTGTAAATCATTCCTGTGTTTCATGATGATAGCACATTCCTAAGGGGGTCAAATCAGGTCATAAATGTCACCGGATCACTTGTTCCTTAAAGGCGGTATTCAAAACACACATTTGGGGGCTTATAACTTGGCTTCTGAATGTGTCAGAGAGGTCAGGTTTGTTTTAGGGTACTCCAATAAACACCCCTTATAACACTAAAAAGGAATGGAGTCATTAGCACTTATTGTTTTTAAATGGCACCCAGAATTATGTCGCACAAAGCACAATTTCACATCATTCCGGGTCCATTTCTCAGAAAAAAGCTTCAATCAGGCTAAAACATCACAGAAAAGTAGAATCTATTGAGTTGTAAATGATTCCTGTGTTTCATGATGATAGAACATTCCTAAGGGGGTCAAATCAGGTCATAAAGGTCACCGGGTCACTTGTTCCTTAAAGTCGGGGTTCCAAACACACCTTTGGGGACTTTTAACTTGGCTTCTGAATGTCCTAGAGAGGTCAGGTTTGTTTTAGGGTACTCCAATCAACAGCCCCTATTACCCCAAAAAGGAATGGAGTCATTAGCACTTATGGTTTTCAAATGGCTCCCAGAGTTATGTTGCACGAAGCACAATTTCACATCATTCTGGGTCCATTTCTCAGAGAAAAGGTTCAATCAGGCTGAAACGTCACAGAAAAGTAGAATCTATTGAGTTGTAAATGATTCCAGTGTTTCATAATGATAGCACATTCCTAAAGGGGTCAAATCAAGTCATAATCGTCAGCGAATCACTTGTTCCTTAAAGACGGGGTTCCAAACACACCTTTGGGGGCTTATAACGTAGCTTCTGAATGTCCTAGAGACGTCAGGTTTGTTTTAGGGTACTCCAATAAACACCCCTTATAACACTAAAAAGGAATCGAGTCATTAGCACTTATTGTTTTTAAATGGCACCCAGAATTATGTTGCACGAAGCACAATTTCACATCATTCTGGGTCCATTTCTCAGAGAAAAGGTTCAATCAGGCTGAAACGTACAGAAAAGTAGAATCTATTGAGTTGTAAATGATTCCAGTGTTTCATAACGATAGGATATTCCTAAGGGGGTCAAATGAGGTCATAAAGTTCACCGGATCACTTGTTCCTTAAAGGCGGGGTTCCAAACACACATTTGGGGGCTTATAACTTGGCTTCTGAATGTCTCAGAGAGGTCAGGTGTGTTTAAAATACTCCAATTAACAGCCCCTACCACCCCAAAAAGGAATGGAGTCATTAGCACTTATGGTTTTTAAATGGCACCCAGAATTATGTCGCACAAAGCACAATTTCACATCATTCCGGGTCCATTTCTCAGAAAAAAAAGCTTCAATCAGGCTGAAACGTCACAGAAAAGTAGAATCTATTGAGTTGTAAATCATTCCTGTGTTTCATGATGATAGCACATTCCTAAGGGGGTCAAATCAGGTCATAAAGGTCACCGGATCACTTGTTCCTTAAAGGCGGTATTCCAAACACACATTTGGGGGCTTATAACTTGGCTTCTGAATGTGTCAGAGAGGTCAGGTTTGTTTGAGGGTACTCCAATCAACAGCCACTATTACCCGAAAAAGGAATGGAGTCATTAGCATCTATGGTTTTTAAATGTCACCCAGAATTATGTCGCACAAAGCACAATTTCACATCATTCCGGGTCCATTTCTCAGAAAAAAGCTTCAATCAGGCTGAAACGTCACAGAAAAGTAGAATCTATTGAGTTGTAAATGAGTCCTGTGTTTCATGATGATAGCACATTCCTAAGGGGGTCAAATCAGGTCATAAAGGTCACCGGATCATTTGTTCCTTAAAGATGGGGTTCCAAACATACCTTTGGGGGCTTATAACTTAGCTTCTGAATGTCCCACTTGTTCCTTAAAGATGGGGTTCCAAACACACCTTTGGGGGCTTATAACTTAGCTTCTGAATGTCCTAGAGAGGTCAGGTTTGTTTTAGGGTACTCCAATCAACAGCCCCTATAACCCCCAAAAGGAATGGAGTCATTAGCACTTATGGTTTTTAAATGGCACCCAGAATTATGTTGCATAAAGCACAATTTCACATCATTCCGGGTCCATTTCTCAGAGAAAAGCTTCAATCAGGCTGAAATGTCACAGAAAAGTGGAATCTATTGAGTTGTAAAGGATTCCTGTGTTTCATGATGATAGCACATTCCTAAGGGGGTCAAATCAGGTCATAAAGGTCACCGGATCACTTGTTCCTTAAAGACGGGGTTCCAAACACACCTTTGGGGGCTTATAACGTAGCTTCTGAATGTCCTAGAGAGGTCAGGTTTGTTTTAGGGTATAACACTAAAAAGGCATGGAGTCATTAGCACTTATTGTTTTTAAATGGCACCCAGAATTATGTCGCACAAAGCACAATTTCACATCATTCCGGGTCCATCTCTCAGAAAAAAAGCTTCAATCAGGCTTAAACGTCACAGAAAAGTAGAATCTATTGAGTTGTAAATGATTCCTGTGTTTCAAGATGATAGCACATTCCTAACGGGGTCAAATCAGGTCATAAAGGTCACCGGATCACTTGTTCCTTAAAGACTGGGTTCCAAACACACCTTTGGGGGCTTATAACTTAGCTTCTGAATGTCCTAGAGAGGTCAGGTTTGTTTTAGGGTACTCCAATCAACAACCCATATAAACCCAAAAAGGAATGGAGTCATTAGCACTTATGATTTTTAAATAGCACCCAGAATTATGTCGCACAAAGCACAATTTCACATAATTCCTGGTCCATTTCTCATAGAAAAGCTTCAATCAGGCTGACATGTCACAGAAAAGTAGAATCTATTGAGTTGTAAATGATTCCTGTGTTTCATGATGATAGCACATTCCTAACGGGGTCAAATCAGGTCATAAAGGTCACCGGATCACTTGTTCCTTAAAGACTGGGTTCCAAACACACTTTTGGGGGCTTATAACTTAGCTTCTGAATGTCCTAGAGAGGTCAGGTTTGTTTTAGGGTACTCCAATCAACAACCCATATAAACCCAAAAAGGAATGGAGTCATTAGCACTTATGGTTTTTAAATAGCACCCAGAATTATGTCGCACAAAGCACATTTTCACATCATTCTGGGTCCATTTGTGTGAAAACAAAGTCCAATCAGGCTGAAACATTATAGGAAGGTAGAATCTATTGAGTTGTAAGTGATCTGAACGTTTCATGATGATAGCACATTCCTAAGGGGGTCAAACCATGTCCCAATGGTCACCGGGCCTGGTGTCACTTTAAAGAAGTAGTCCAGTTACACCTTTGTGGGCTTATAACTTTTTTCCTGAATATCCTAGAGAGGTCAGGTTTGTTCTACGATACTCCAATCAACAGCCCCTATAACCCCAAAAAGGAATGGAGTCATTAGCACTTATGGTTTTTAGATGGCACCTAGAATTATGTCACACAAAGCACAATTTCACATCATTCCGGGTCCATTTCTCAGAAAAAAACTTCAATCAGGCTGAAACGTCACAGAAAAGTAGCATCTATTGAGTTGTAAATGATTCCTGTGTTTCATGATGATAGCACATTCCTAAGGGGGTCAAATCAGGTTATAAAGGTCACGGGATCACTTGTTCCTTAAAGTCGGGGTTCCAAACACACCTTGGGGGGCTTATAACTTGGCTTCTGAATGTCTCAGAGAGGTCAGGTGTGTTTAAAATACTCCGATTATCAGCCCCTACCACCCCAAAAAGGAATGGAGTCATTAGCACTTATGGTTTTTAAATGGCACCCAGAATTATGTCGCACAAAGCACAATTTCACATCATTCTGGGTCCATTTCTCAGGGAAAAGCTTCAATCAGGCTGAAACGTCACAGAAAAGTAGAATCTATTGAGTTGTAAATGAGTCCTGTGTTTCATGATGATAGCACATTCCTAAGGGGGTCAAATCAGGTCATAAAGGTCACCGGATCATTTGTTCCTTAAAGATGGGGTTCCAAACATACCTTTGGGGGCTTATAACTTAGCTTCTGAATGTCCCACTTGTTCCTTAAAGATGGGGTTCCAAACACACCTTTGGGGGCTTATAACTTAGCTTCTGAATGTCCTAGAGAGGTCAGGTTTGTTTTAGGGTACTCCAATCAACAGCCCCTATAACCCCCAAAAGGAATGGAGTCATTAGCACTTATGGTTTTTAAATGGCACCCAGAATTATGTTGCATAAAGCACAATTTCACATCATTCCGGGTCCATTTCTCAGAGAAAAGCTTCAATCAGGCTGAAATGTCACAGAAAAGTGGAATCTATTGAGTTGTAAAGGATTCCTGTGTTTCATGATGATAGCACATTCCTAAGGGGGTCAAATCAGGTCATAAAGGTCACCGGATCACTTGTTCCTTAAAGACGGGGTTCCAAACACACCTTTGGGGGCTTATAACGTAGCTTCTGAATGTCCTAGAGAGGTCAGGTTTGTTTTAGGGTATAACACTAAAAAGGCATGGAGTCATTAGCACTTATTGTTTTTAAATGGCACCCAGAATTATGTCGCACAAAGCACAATTTCACATCATTCCGGGTCCATCTCTCAGAAAAAAAGCTTCAATCAGGCTTAAACGTCACAGAAAAGTAGAATCTATTGAGTTGTAAATGATTCCTGTGTTTCAAGATGATAGCACATTCCTAACGGGGTCAAATCAGGTCATAAAGGTCACCGGATCACTTGTTCCTTAAAGACTGGGTTCCAAACACACCTTTGGGGGCTTATAACTTAGCTTCTGAATGTCCTAGAGAGGTCAGGTTTGTTTTAGGGTACTCCAATCAACAACCCATATAAACCCAAAAAGGAATGGAGTCATTAGCACTTATGATTTTTAAATAGCACCCAGAATTATGTCGCACAAAGCACAATTTCACATAATTCCTGGTCCATTTCTCATAGAAAAGCTTCAATCAGGCTGACATGTCACAGAAAAGTAGAATCTATTGAGTTGTAAATGATTCCTGTGTTTCATGATGATAGCACATTCCTAACGGGGTCAAATCAGGTCATAAAGGTCACCGGATCACTTGTTCCTTAAAGACTGGGTTCCAAACACACTTTTGGGGGCTTATAACTTAGCTTCTGAATGTCCTAGAGAGGTCAGGTTTGTTTTAGGGTACTCCAATCAACAACCCATATAAACCCAAAAAGGAATGGAGTCATTAGCACTTATGGTTTTTAAATAGCACCCAGAATTATGTCGCACAAAGCACATTTTCACATCATTCTGGGTCCATTTGTGTGAAAACAAAGTCCAATCAGGCTGAAACATTATAGGAAGGTAGAATCTATTGAGTTGTAAGTGATCTGAACGTTTCATGATGATAGCACATTCCTAAGGGGGTCAAACCATGTCCCAATGGTCACCGGGCCTGGTGTCACTTTAAAGAAGTAGTCCAGTTACACCTTTGTGGGCTTATAACTTTTTTCCTGAATATCCTAGAGAGGTCAGGTTTGTTCTACGATACTCCAATCAACAGCCCCTATAACCCCAAAAAGGAATGGAGTCATTAGCACTTATGGTTTTTAGATGGCACCTAGAATTATGTCACACAAAGCACAATTTCACATCATTCCGGGTCCATTTCTCAGAAAAAAACTTCAATCAGGCTGAAACGTCACAGAAAAGTAGCATCTATTGAGTTGTAAATGATTCCTGTGTTTCATGATGATAGCACATTCCTAAGGGGGTCAAATCAGGTTATAAAGGTCACGGGATCACTTGTTCCTTAAAGTCGGGGTTCCAAACACACCTTGGGGGGCTTATAACTTGGCTTCTGAATGTCTCAGAGAGGTCAGGTGTGTTTAAAATACTCCGATTATCAGCCCCTACCACCCCAAAAAGGAATGGAGTCATTAGCACTTATGGTTTTTAAATGGCACCCAGAATTATGTCGCACAAAGCACAATTTCACATCATTCTGGGTCCATTTCTCAGGGAAAAGCTTCAATCAGGCTGAAACGTCACAGAAAAGTACAATCTATTGAGTTGTAAATGATTCCTGTGTTTCATGATGATATCACATTCCTAACGGGGTCAAATCAGGTCATAAAGGTCACCGGATCACTTGTTCCTTAAAGATGGGCTTCCAAACACACCTTTGGGGACTTATAACTTAGCTTCTGAATGTCCCACTTGTTCCTTAAAGATGGGGTTCCAAACACACCTTTGGGGGCATATAACTTAGCTTCGTAATGTCCTAGGGAGGTCAGGTTTGTTTTAGGGTACTCCAATCACCAGCCCCTATAACCCCCAAAAGGAATGGAGTCATTAGCACTTATGGTTTTTAAATGGCACCCAGAATTATGTTGCATAAAGCACAATTTCACATCATTCCGGGTCCATTTCTCAGAGAAAAGCTTCAATCAGGCTGAAATGTCACAGAAAAGTGGAATCTATTGAGTTGTAGAGGATTCCTGTGTTTCATGATGATAGCACATTCCTAAGGGGGTCAAATCCGGTCATAAATGTCACTGGATCATTTGTTCCTTAAAGACGGGGTTCCAAACACACCTTTGGGGGCTTATAACGTAGCTTCTGAATGTCCTGGAGAGGTCAGGTTTGTTTTAGGGTACTCCAATAAACACCCCTTATAACACTAAAAAGGAATGGAGTCATTAGCACTTATTGTTTTTAAATGGCACCCAGAATTATGTCGCCCAAAGCACAATTTCACATCATTCCGGGTCCATTTCTCAGAAAAAAGCTTCAATCAGGCTAAAACGTCACAGAAAAGTAGAATCTATTGAGTTGTAAATGATTCCTGTGTTTCATGATGATAGAACATTCCTACGGGGGTCAAATCAGGTAATAAATGTCACCGGGTCACTTGTTCCTTAAAGTCGGGGTTCCTAACACACCTTTGGGGACTTTTAACTTGGCTTCTGAATGTCCTAGAGAGGTCAGGTTTGTTTTAGGGTACTCCAATCAACAGCCCCTATTACCCCAAAAAGGAATGGAGTCATTAGCACTTATGGTTTTCAAATGGCTCCCAGAGTTATGTTGCACGAAGCACAATTTCACATCATTCTGGGTCCATTTCTCAGAGAAAAGGTTCAATCAGTCTGAAACGTCACAGAAAAGTAGAATCTATTGAGTTGTAAATGATTCCAGTGTTTCATAATGATAGCACATTCCTAAAGGGGTCAAATCAAGTCATAATCGTCACCGAATCACTTGTTCCTTAAAGACGGGGTTCCAAACACACCTTTGGGGGCTTATAACGTAGCTTCTGAATGTCCTAGAGAGGTCAGGTTTGTTTTTGGGTACTCCAATAAACACCCCTTATAACACTAAAAAGGAATGGAGTCATTAGCACTTATTGCTTTTAAATGGCACCCAGAATTATGTTGCACGAAGCACAATTTCACATCATTCTGGGTCCATTTCTCAGAGAAAAGGTTCAATCAGGCTGAAACGTACAGAAAAGTAGAATCTATTGAGTTGTAAATGATTCCAGTGTTTCATAACGATAGGACATTCCTAAGGGGGTCAAATCAGGTCATAAAGGTCACCGGATCACTTGTTCCTTAAAGGCGGGGTTCCAAACACACATTTGGGGGCTTATAACTTGGCTTCTGAATGTCTCAGAGAGGTCAGGTGTGTTTAAAATACTCCAATTAACAGCCCCTACCACCCCAAAAAGGAATGGAGTCATTAGCACTTATGGTTTTTAAATGGCACCCAGAATTATGTCGCAGAAAGCACAATTTCACATCATTCCGGGTCCATTTCTCAGAAAAAAAGCTTCAATCAGGCTGAAACGTCACAGAAAAGTAGAATCTATTGAGTTGTAAATGATTCCTGTGTTTCATGATGATAGCACATTCCTAAGGGGGTCAAATCAGGTCATAAAGGTCACCGGATCACTTGTTCCTTAAAGGCGGTATTCCAAACACACATTTGGGGGCTTATAACTTGGCTTCTGAATGTGTCAGAGAGGTCAGGTTTGTTTGAGGGTACTCCAATCAACAGCCCCTATTACCCGAAAAAGGAATGGAGTCATTAGCATCTATGGTTTTTAAATGTCACCCAGAATTATGTCGCACAAAGCACAATTTCACATCATTCCGGGTCCATTTCTCAGAAAAAAGCTTCAATCAGGCTGAAACGTCACAGAAAAGTAGAATCTATTGAGTTGTAAATGATTCTTGTGTTTCATGATGATAGCACATTCCTAAGGGGGTCAAATCAGGTCATAAAGGTCACCGGATCATTTGTTCCTTAAAGATGGGGTTCCAAACACACCTTTGGGGGCTTATAACTTAGCTTCTGAATGTCCCACTTGTTCCTTAAAGATGGGGTTCCAAACACACCTTTGGGGGCTTATAACTTAGCTTCTGAATGTCCTAGAGAGGTCAGGTTTGTTTTAGGGTACTCCAATCAACAGCCCCTATAACCCCCAAAAGGAATGGAGTCATTAGCATCTATGGTTTTTAAATGTCACCCAGAATTATGTCGCACAAAGCACAATTTCACATCATTCCGGGTCCATTTCTCAGAGAAAAGCTTCAATCAGGCTGAAATGTCACAGAAAAGTGGAATCTATTGAGTTGTATAGGATTCCTGTGTTTCATGATGATAGCACATTCCTAAGGGGGTCAAATCAGGTCATAAATGTCACCGGATCACTTGTTCCTTAAAGACGGGGTTCCAAACACACCTTTGGGGGCTTATAACGTATCTTCTGAATGTCCTAGAGAGGTCAGGTTTGTTTTAGGGTACTCCAATAAACACCCCTTATAACACTAAAAAGGAATGGAGTCATTAGCACTTATTGTTTTTAAATGGCACCCAGAATTATGTTGCACGAAGCACAATTTCACATCATTCTGGGTCCATTTCCCAGAGAAAAGGTTCAATCAGGCTGAAACGTCACAGAAAAGTAGAATCTATTGAGTTGTAAATGATTCCAGTGTTTCATAACGATAGCACATTCCTAACGGGGTCAAATTAGGTCATAAAGGTCACCGGATCACTTGTTCCTTAAAGGCGGGGTTCCAAAAACACATTTGGGGGCTTATAACTTGGCTTCTGAATGTCTCAGAGAGGTCAGGTGTGTTTAAAATTCTCCAATTAACAGCCCCTACCACCCCAAAAAGGAATGGAGTCATTAGCACTTTTGGTTTTTAAATGGCACCCAGAATTATGTCGCACAAAGCACAATTTCACATCATTCCGGGTCCATTTCTCAGAAAAAAGCTTCAATCAGGCTGAAACGTCAGAAAAGTAGAATCTATTGAGTTGTAAATGATTCCTGTGTTTCATGATGATAGCACATTCCTAAGGGGGTCAAATCAGATCATAAAGGTCACCGGATCACTTGTTCCTTAAAGGCGGTATTCCAAACACACATTTGGGGGCTTATAACTTGGCTTCTGAATGTGTCAGAGAGGTCAGATTTGTTTGAGGGTACTCCAATCAACAGCCCCTATTACCCGAAAAAGGAATGGAGTCATTAGCATCCATGGTTTTTAAATGTCACCCAGAATTATGTCGCACAAAGCACAATTTCACATCATTCCGGGTCCATTTCTCAGAAAAAAGCTTCAATCAGGCTGAAACGTCACAGAAAAGTAGAATCTATTGAGTTGTAAATGATTCCTGTGTTTCATGATGATAGCACATTCCTAAGGGGGTCCAATCAGGTCATAAAGGTCACCGGATCATTTTTTCCTTAAAGATGGGGTTCCAAACACACCTTTGGGGGCTTATAGCTTAGCTTCTGAATGTCCCACTTGTTCCTTAAAGATGGGGTTCCAAACACACCTTTGGGGGCTTATAACTTAGCTTCTGAATGTCCTAGAGAGGTCAGGTTTGTTTTAGGGTACTCCAATCACCAGCCCCTATAATAGAAAAGCTTCAATCAGGCTGAAATGTCACAGAAAGTGGAATCTATTGAGTTGTAAAGGATTCCTGTGTTTCATGATGATAGCACATTCCTAAGGGGGTCAAATCAGGTCATAAATGTCACCGGATCACTTGTTCCTTAAAGACGGGGTTCCAAACACACCTTTGGGGGCTTATAACGTAGCTTCTGAATGTCCGAGAGAGGTCAGGTTTGTTTTAGGGTATAACACTAAAAAGGCATGGAGTCATTAGCACTTATTGTTTTTAAATGGCACCCAGAATTATGTCGCACAAAGCACAATTTCACATCATTCCGGGTCCATCTCTCAGAAAAAAAGCTTCAATCAGGCTTAAACGTCACAGAAAAGTAGAATCTATTGAGTTGTAAATGATTCCTGTGTTTCATGATGATAGCACATTCCTAACGGGGTCAAATCAGGTCATAAAGGTCACCGGATCACTTGTTCCTTAAAGACTGGGTTCCAAACACACCTTTGGGGGCTTATAACTTAGCCTCTGAATGTCCTAGAGAGGTCAGGTTTGTTTTAGGGTACTCCAATCAACAACCCCTATAACCCCAAACAGGAATGGAGTCATTAGCACTTATGATTTTTAAATAGCACCCAGAATTATGTCGCACAAAGCACAATTTCACATCATTCCGGGTCCATCTCTCAGAAAAAAAGCTTCAATCAGGCTTAAACGTCACAGAAAAGTAGAATCTATTGAGTTGTAAATGATTCCTGTGTTTCATGATGATATCACATTCCTAACGGGGTCAAATCAGGTCATAAAGGTCACCGGATCACTTGTTCCTTAAAGTCTGGGTTCGAAAAACACCTTTGGGGGCTTTTAACTTGGCTTCTGAATGTCCTAGAGAGGTCAGGTTTGTTTTAGGGTACTCCAATCAACTTCCCCTATTACCCCAAAAAGGAATGGAGTCATTACCACATGTGATTTTTAAATGGCGCCCAGAATTATGTTGCACGAAGCACAATTTCACATAATTCTGGGTCCATTTCTCAGAGAAAAGGTTCAATCAGGCTGAAACATCACAGAAAAGTACAATCTATTGAGTTGTAAATGATTCCTGAGTTTCATGATGATAGCACATTCCTAATGGGGTCAACTCAGGTCATAAAGGTCACCGGATCACTTGTTCCTTAAAGGTGGGGTTCCAAACACACCTTTGGGGGCTTATAACGTAGCTTCTGAATGACCTAGAGAGATCAGGTTTGTTTTCGGGTACTCCAATCAACGGCCCCATTACCCCAAAAAGGAATGGAGACATTAGCACTTATGGTTTTTAAATGGCACCCAGAATTATGTTGCATAAAGCACAATTTCACATCATTCCGGGTCCATTTCTCAGAGAAAAGCTTCAATCAGGCCGAAATGTCACAGAAAAGTGGAATCTATTGAGTTGTAAAGGATTCCTGTGTTTCATGATGATAGCACATTCCTAAGGGGGTCAAATCAGGTCATAAATGTCACCGGATCACTTGTTCCTTAAAGACGGGGTTCCAAACACAACTTTGGGGGCTAATAACTTAGCTTCTGAATGTCCTAGAGAGGTCAGGTTGGTTTTAGGGTACTCCAATCAACAACCCCTATAACCCCAAAAAGGAATGGAGTCATTAGCACTTATGATTTTTAAATAGCACCCAGAATTATGTCGCACAAAGCACAATTTCACATAATTCCTGGTCCATTTCTCAGAGAAAAGCTTCAATCAGGCTGAAATGTCACAGAAAAGTAGAATCTTTTGAGTTGTAAATGATTCCTGTGTTTCATGATGATAGCACATTCCTAACGGGGTCAAATCAGGTCATAAAGTCACGGGATCACTTGTTCCTTAAAGTCTGGGTTCCAAAAAAACATTTGGGGGCGTTTAACTTGGCTTCTGAATGTCCTTGAGAGGTCAGGTTTGTTTTAGGGTACTCCAATCAACAGCCCCTATAAACCCAAAAAGGAATGGAGTCATTAGCACTTATGGTTTTTAAATGGCACCCAGAATTATGTCGCACAAAGCACAATTTCACATCATTCTGGGTCCATTTGTGTGAAAACAAAGTCCAATCAGGCTGAAACGTTATAGGAAGGTAGAATCTATTGAGTTGTAAGTGATCTGAACGTTTCATGATGATAGCACATTCCTAAGGGGGTCAAACCATGTCCCAATGTTCACCGGGCCTGGTGTCACTTTAAAGAAGTAGTCCAGTTACACCTTTGTGGGCTTATAACTTTTTTCCTGAATATCCTAGAGAGGTCAGGTTTGTTCTACGGTACTCCAATCAACAGCCCCTATAACCCCAAAAAGGAATGGAGTCATTAGCACTTATGGTTTTTAAATGGCACCCAGAATTATGTCGCACAAAGCACAATTTCACATCATTCTGGGTCCATTTCTAAGAGAAAAGGCTCAATCAGGCTGAAACGTCACAGAAAAGTAGAATCTATTGAGTTGTAAATGATTCCAGTGTTTCATAACGATAGCACATTCCTAACGGGGTCAAATCAGGTCATAAA
Source organism: Nothobranchius furzeri (assembly GCF_043380555.1). Taxonomy (NCBI): domain Eukaryota; kingdom Metazoa; phylum Chordata; class Actinopteri; order Cyprinodontiformes; family Nothobranchiidae; genus Nothobranchius; species Nothobranchius furzeri. The sequence continues at coordinate 25,274,095 of NC_091741.1, read as the reverse complement.
GGTCACCGGATCACTTGTTCCTTAAAGGCGGGGTTCCAAACACACATTTGGGGGCTTATAACTTGGCTTATGAATGTCTCAGAGAGGTCAGGTGTGTTTAAAATTCTCCAATTAACAGCCCCTACCACCCCAAAAAGGAATGGAGTCATTAGCACTTATGGTTTTTAAATGGCACCCAGAATTATGTCGCACAAAGCACAATTTCACATCATTCCGGGTCCATTTCTCAGAAAAAAGCTTCAATCAGGCTGAAACGTCAGAAAAGTAGAATCTATTGAGTTGTAAATGATTCCTGTGTTTCATGATGATAGCACATTCCTAAGGGGGTCAAATCAGGTCATAAAGGTCACCGGATCATTTTTTCCTTAAAGATGGGGTTCCAAACACACCTTTGGGGGCTTATAGCTTAGCTTCTGAATGTCCCACTTGTTCCTTAAAGATGGGGTTCCAAACACACCTTTGTGGGCTTATAACTTAGCTTCTGAATGTCCTAGAGAGGTCAGGTTTGTTTTAGGGTACTCCAATCACCAGCCCCTATAACCCCCAAAAGGAATGGAGTCATTAGCACTTATGGTTTTTAAAGGGCACCCAGAATTATGTTGCATAAAGCACAATTTCACATCATTCCGGGTCCATTTCTCAGAGAACAGCTTCAATCAGGCTGAAATGTCACAGAAAAGTGGAATCTATTGAGTTGTAAAGGATTCCTGTGTTTCATGATGATAGCACATTCCTAAGGGGGTCAAATCAGGTCATAAATGTCACCGGATCACTTGTTCCTTAAAGACGGGGTCCCAAACACACCTTTGGGGGCTTATAACGTAGCTTCTGAATGTCCTAGAGAGGTCAGGTTTGTTTTAGGGTATAACACTAAAAAGGCATGGAGTCATTAGCACTTATTGTTTTTAAATGGCACCCAGAATTATGTCGCACAAAGCACAATTTCACATCATTCCGGGTCCATCTCTCAGAAAAAAAGCTTCAATAGGCTTAAACGTCACAGAAAAGTAGAATCTATTGAGTTGTAAATGATTCCTGTGTTTCATGATGATATCACATTCCTAACGGGGTCAAATCAGGTCATAAATGTCACCGGATCACTTGTGCCTTAAAGTCTGGGTTCGAAAAACACCTTTGGGGGCTTTTAACTTGGCTTCTGAATGTCCTAGAGAGGTCAGGTTTGTTTTAGGGTACTCCAATCAACGCCCCCTATTATCCCAAAAAGGAATGGAGTCATTACCACATGTGATTTTTAAATGGCACCCAGAATTATGTTGCACGAAGCACAATTTCACATAATTCTGGGTCCATTTCTCAGAGAAAAGGTTCAATCAGGCTGAAACATCACAGAAAAGTACAATCTATTGAGTTGTAAATGATTCCTGAGTTTCATGATGATAGCACATTCCTAAGGGGGTCAAATCAGGTCATAAATGTCACCGGATCACTTGTTCCTTAAAGACGGGGTTCCAAACACACCTTTGGGGGCTTATAACTTAGCTTCTGAATGTCCTAGAGAGGTCAGGTTTGTTTTAGGGTTCTCCAATCAACAACCCCTATAACCCCAAAAAGGAATGGAGTCATTAGCACTTATGATTTTTAAATAGCACCCAGAATTATGTCGCACAAAGCACAATTTCACATAATTCCTGGTCCATTTCTCAGAGAAAAGCTTCAATCAGGCTGAAATGTCACAGAAAAGTAGAATCTATTGAGTTGTAAATGATTCCTGTGTTTCATGATGATAGCACATTCCTAACGGGGTCAAATCAGGTCATAAAGTCACCGGATCACTTGTTCCTTAAAGTCTGGGTTCCAAAAAAACCTTTGGGGGCGTTTAACTTGGCTTCTGAATATCCTAGAGAGGTCGGGTTTGTTTTAGGGTACTCCAATCAACAGCCCCTATAAACCCAAAAAGGAATGGAGTCATTAGCACTTATGGTTTTTAAATAGCACCCAGAATTATGTCGCACAAAGCACAATTTCACATCATTCTGGGTCCATTTGTGTGAAAACAAAGTCCAATCAGGCTGAAACGTTATAGGAAGGTAGAATCTATTGAGTTGTAAGTGATCTGAACGTTTCATGATGATAGCACATTCCTAAGGGGGTCAAACCATGTCCCAATGGTCACCGGGCCTGGTGTGACTTTAAAGAAGTAGTCCAGTTACACCTTTGTGGGCTTATAACTTTTTTCCTGAATATCCTTGAGAGGTCAGGTTTGTTCTACGGTACTCCAATCAACAGCCCCTATAACCCCAAAAAGGAATGGAGTCATTAGCACTTATGGTTTTTAAATGGCACCCAGAATTATGTCGCACAAAGCACAATTTCACATCATTCTGGGTCCATTTCTCAGAGAAAAGGTTCAATCAGGCTGACACGTCACAGAAAAGTAGAATCTATTGAGTTGTAAATGATTCCAGTGTTTCATAACGATATCACATTCCTAACGGGGTCAAATCAGGTCATAAAGGTCACCGGATCACTTGTTCCTTAAAGGCGGGGTTCCAAACACACATTTGGGGGCTTATAACTTGGCTTCTGAATGTCTCAGAGAGGTCAGGTGTGTTTAAAATTCTCCAATTAACAGCCCCTACCACCCCAAAAAGGAATGGAGTCATTAGCACTTATGGTTTTTAAATGGCACCCAGAATTATGTCGCACAAAGCACAATTTCACATCATTCCGGGTCCATTTCTCAGAAAAAAGCTTCAATCAGGCTGAAACGTCAGAAAAGTAGAATCTATTGAGTTGTAAATGATTCCTGTGTTTCATGATGATAGCACATTCCTAAGGGGGTCAAATCAGGTCATAAAGGTCACCGGATCACTTGTTCCTTAAAGGCGGTATTCCAAACACACCTTTGGGGGCTTATAACGTAGCTTCTGAATGTCCTAGAGAGGTCAGGTTTGTTTTAGGGTATAACACTAAAAAGGCATGGAGTCATTAGCACTTATTGTTTTTAAATGGCACCCAGAATTATGTCGCACAAAGCACAATTTCACATCATTCCGGGTCCATCTCTCAGAAAAAAAGCTTCAATCAGGCTTAAACGTCACAGAAAAGTAGAATCTATTGAGTTGTAAATGATTCCTGTGTTTCATGATGATAGCACATTCCTAACGGGGTCAAATCAGGTCATAAAGGTCACCGGATCACTTGTTCCTTAAAGACTGGGTTCCAAACACACCTTTGGGGGCTTATAACTTAGCTTGTGAATGTCCTAGAGAGGTCAGGTTTGTTTTAGGGTACTCCAATCAAACACCCCTATAACCCCAAACAGGATTGGAGTCATTAGCACTTATGATTTTTAAATAGCACCCAGAATTATGTCGCACAAAGCACAATTTCACATCATTCCGGGTCCATCTCTCAGAAAAAAAGCTTCAATCAGGCTTAAACGTCACAGAAAAGTAGAATCTATTGAGTTGTAAATGATTCCTGTGTTTCATGATGATATCACATTCCTAACGGGGTCAAATAAGGTCATAAAGGTCACCGGATCACTTGTTCCTTAAAGTCTGGGTTCGAAAAACACCTTTGGGGGCTTTTAACTTGGCTTCTGAATGTCCTAGAGAGGTCAGGTTTGTTTTAGGGTACTCCAATCAACGCCCCCTATTACCCCAAAAAGGAATGGAGTCATTACCAAATGTGATTTTTAAATGGCACCCAGAATTATGTTGCACGAAGCACAATTTCACATAATTCTGGGTCCATTTCTCAGAGAAAAGGTTCAATCAGGCTGAAACATCACAGAAAAGTACAATCTATTGAGTTGTAAATGATTCCTGAGTTTCATGATGATAGCACATTCCTAAAGGGGTCAACTCAGGTCATAACGGTCACCGTATCACTTGTTCCTTAAAGGTGGGGTTCCAAACACACCTTTGGGGGCTTATAACGTAGCTTCTGAATGACCTAGAGAGATCAGGTTTGTTTTAGGGTACTCCAATCAACGGCCCCATTACCCCAAAAAGGAATGGAGACATTAGCACTTATGGTTTTTAAATGGCACCCAGAATTATATTGCATAAAGCACAATTTCACATCATTCCGGGTCCATTTCTCAGAGAAAAGCTTCAATCAGGCTGAAATGTCACAGAAAAGTGGAATCTATTGAGTTGTAAAGGATTCCTGTGTTTCATGATGATAGCACATTCCTAAGGGGGTCAAATCAGGTCATAAATGTCACCGGATCACTTGTTCCTTAAAGACGGGGTTCCAAACACACCTTTGGGGGCTTATAACTTAGCTTCTGAATGTCCTGGAGAGGTCAGGTTTGTTTTAGGGTACTCCAATCAACAAACCCTATAACCCCAAAAAGGAATGGAGTCATTAGCACTTATGATTTTTAAATAGCACCCAGAATTATGTCGCACAAAGCACAATTTCACATAATTCCTGGTCCATTTCTCAGAGAAAAGCTTCAATCTGGCTGAAATGTCACAGAAAAGTAGAATCTATTGAGTTGTAAATGATTCCTGTCTTTCATGATGATAGCACATTCCTAACAGGGTCAAATCAGGTCATAAAGTCACCGGATCACTTGTTCCTTAAAGTCTGGGTTCCAAAAAAACCTTTGGGGGCGTTTAACTTGGCTTCTGAATGTCCTAGAGAGGTCAGGTTTGTTTTAGGGTACTCCAATCAACAGCCCCTATAAACCCAAAAAGGAATGGAGTCATTACCACGTATGGTTTTTAAATGGCACCCAGAATTATGTTGCACGAAGAACAATTTCACATAATTCTGGGTCCATTTCTCAGAGAAAAGGTTCAATCAAGCTGAAACATCACAGAAAAGTACAATCCATTGAGTTGTAAATGATTCCTGAGTTTCATGATGATAGCACATTCCTAACGGGGTCAACTCAGGCCATAAAGGTCACCGGATCACTTGTTCCTTAAAGGCGGGGTTCCAAAAACACCTTTGGGGGCTTATAACTTGGCTTCTGAATGTCTCAGAGAGGACAGGTGTGTTTAAAATACTCCAATTAACAGCCCCTCCCACCCCAAAAAGGAATGGAGTCATTAGCGTTTATGGTTTTTAAATGGCACCCAGAATTATTTCGCACAAATCACAATTTCACATCATTCCGGGTCCATTTCTCAGAAAAAAAGCTTCAATCAGGCTGAAACGTCACACAAAAGTAGAATCTATTGAGTTCTAAATGATTCCTGTGTTTCATGATGATAGCGCATTCCTAAGGGGGCCAAATCAGGTCATAAAGGTCACCGGATCACTTGTTCCCTAAAGATGGGGTTCCAAACACACCTTTGGGGGCTTATAACTTAGCTTCTGATTGTCCTAGAGAGGTCGGGTTTTTTTTAGGGTACTCCAATCAGCAGCCCCTATAACCCAAAAAAAGAATGGAGTAATTAGCACTTATGGTTTTTAAATGGCACCCAGAATTATGTTGCATAAAGCACAATTTCACAACATTCCGGGTCCATTTCTCAGAGAAAAGCTTCAATCAGGCTGAAATGTCACAGAAAAGTAGAATCTATTGAGTTGTAAAGGATTCCTGTGTTTCATGATGATAGCACATTCCTAAGGGGGTCAAATAAGGTCATAAAGGTCACCGGATCACGTCACCGGATCACTTGTTCCTTAAAGACGGGGTTCCAAACACACCTTTGGGGGCTTATAACGTAGCTTCTGAATGACCTAGAGAGGTCAGTTTTGTTTTAGGGCACTCCAGTAAACAGCCCCTATACCACTAAAAAGGAATGGAGTCATTAGCACTTATGGTTTTTAAATGGCACCCAGAATTATGTCGCACAAAGCACAATTTCACATCATTCTGGGTCCATTTCTCAGAGGAAAGCTTAAATAGGGCTGAAACGTCACAGAAAAGTACAATCTATTGAGTTGTAAATGATTCCTGTGTTTCATGATGATATAACATTCCTAACAAGGTCAAATCAGGTCATAAAGGTCACCGGATCACTTGTTCCTTAAAGGCGGGGTTCCAAAAACACCTTTGGGGGCTTTTTACTTGGCTTCTGAATGTCCTAGAGAGGTCAGGTTTGTTTTAGGGTACTCCATTCAACGGCCCCATTACCCCAAAAAGGAATGGAGTCATTAGCACTTATGGTTTTTAAATGGCACCCAGAATTATGTTGCATAAAGCACAATTTCACATCATTCTGGGTCCATTTCTCAGAGAAAAGGTTCAATCAGGCTGAAACGTCACAGAAAAGTACAATCTATTGAGTTGTAAATGATTCCTGAGTTTCATGATGATAGCACATTCCTAACGGGGTCAAATCAGGTCATAAAGGTCACCGCATCACTTGTTCCTTAAAGGCGGGGTTCCGAACACACCTTTGGGGACTTATAACTTGGCTTCTGAATGTCCTAGAGAGGTCAGGTTTGTTTTAGAGTACTCCAATTAACAGCCCCTATAACCCTAAAAAGGAATGGAGTCATTACCACATATGGTTTTTAAATGTCACCCAGAATTATGTCACACAAAGCAGAATTTCACATCACTCCGGGTCCATTTCTCAGAAAAAAGCTTCAATCAGGCTGAAACGTCACAGAAAAGTAGAATCTATTGAGTTGTAAATATTCCTGTGTTTCGTGATGATAGCACATTCCTAAGGGGGTCAAATCAGGTCATAAAGGTCAACAGATCACTTGTTCCTTAAAGACGGGGTTCCAAAAACACCTTTGGGGGCTTTTTACTTCGCTTCTGAATGTCCTATAGAGATCAGGTTTGTTTGAGGGTACTCCAATTAAAAGCCCCTACCACCCCAAAAAGGAATGGAGTCATTAGCACTTATGGTCCTTAAATGGCACCCAGAATTATGTCGCACAAAGCAAAATTTCACATAATTCCTGGTCCATTTCTCAGAGAAAAGCTTCAATCAGGCTGAAATGTCACAGAAAAGTAGAATCTATTGAGTTGTAAATGATTCCTAAGTTTCATGATGATAGCACATTCCTAACGGGGTCAAATAAGGTCATAAAGTCACCGGATCCCTTGTTCCTTAAAGTCTGGGATCCAAAAAAACCTTTGGGGGCATTTAACTTGGCTTCTGAATGTCTCAGAGAGGTCAGGTGTGTTTAAAATACTCCAATTAACAGCCCCTCCAACCCCAAAAAGGAATGGAGTCATTAGCACTTATGGTTTTTAAATGGCACCCAGAATTATGTCGCACAAAGCACAATTTCACATCATTCCGTTTCCATTACTCAGAAAAAAAGCTTCAATCAGGCTGAAACGTCACAGAAAAGTAGAATCTATTGAGTTGTAAATGATTCCTGTGATTCATGATGATAGCACATTCCTAAGGGGGTCAAATCAGGTCATAAAGGTCATCGGATCACTTGTTCCCTAAAGATGGGGTTCCAAACACACCTTTGGGGGCTTATAACTTAGCTTCTGAATGTCCAAGAGGGGTCAGGTTTGTTTTAGGGTACTCCAATCAACAGCCCCTATAACCCCAAAAAGGAATGGAGTAATTAGCACTTATGGTTTTTAATTGGCACCCAGAATTATGTTGCATAAAGCACAATTTCACATCATTCCGGGTCCATTTCTCAGAGAAAAGCTTCAATCAGGCTGAAATGTCACAGAAAAGTAGAATCTATTGAGTTGTAAAGGATTCCTGTGTTTCATGATGATAGCACATTCTTAAGGGGGTCAAATCAGGTCATAAAGGTCACCAGATCACTTGTTCCTTTAAGGCGGAGTTCTAAACACACCTTTGGGGGCTTATAACTTGGCTTCTGAATGTCTCAGAGAGGTCAGGTGTGTTTAAAATACTCCAATTAACAGCCCCTACCACCCCAAAAAGGAATGGAGTCATTAGCACTTATGGTTTTTAAATGGCACCCAGAATTATGTTGCATAAAGCACAATTTCACATCATTCCGGGTCCATTTCTCAGAGAAAAGCTTCAATCAGGCTGAAATGTCACAGAAAAGTAGAATCTATTGAGTTGTAAATGATTCCTTTGTTTCATGATGATAGCACATTCCTAAGGGGGTCAAATCAGGTCATAAATGTTACCGGATCACTTGTTCCTTAAAGACGGGGTTCCAAACACACCTTTGGGGGCTTATAACCTAGCTTCTGAATGTCCTAGAGAGGTCAGATTTGTTTTAGGGTACTCCAACTAACAGCCCCTACCACCCCAAAAAGGAATGGAGTCATTAGCACTTATGGTCCTTAAATCGCACCCAGAATTATGTCGCACAAAGCACAATTTCACATCATTCCGGGTCCATTTCTCAGAAAAAAAGCTTCAATCAGGCTGAAACGTCACAGAAAAGTAGAATCTATTGAGTTGTAAATGATTCCTGTGTTTCATGATGATAGCACATTCCTAAGGGGGTCAAATCAGGTCATAAAGGTCACCGGATCACTTGTTCCTTAAATACGGGGTTCCAAACACACCTTTGGGGGCTTATAACTTAGCTTCTGAATGTCCTAGAGAGGTCAGGTTTGTTTTAGGGTACTCAAATCAACAACCCCTATAACCCCAAAAAGGAATGGAGTCATTAGCACTTATGATTTTTAAATAGCACCCAGAATTATGTCGCACAAAGCACAATTTCACATAATTCCTGGTCCATTACTCAGAGAAAAGCTTCAATCAGGCTGAAATGTCACAGAAAAGTAGAATCTATTGAGTTGTAAATGATTCCTGTTTTTCATGATGATAGCACATTCCTAACGGGGTCAAATCAGGTCATAAAGTCACCGGATCACTTGTTCCTTAAAGTCTGGGTTCCAAAAAAAACCTTTGGAGGCGTTTAACTTGGCTTCTGAATGTCTCAGAGAGGTCAGGTGTGTTTAAAATACTCCGATTAACAGCCCCTACCACCCCAAAAAGGAATGGAGTCATTAGCACTTATGGGTTTTAAATAGCACCCAGAATTATGTCGCACAAAGCACAATTTCACATCATTCTGGGTCCATTTGTGTGAAAACAAAGTCCAATCAGGCTGAAACGTTATAGGAAGGTAGAATCTATTGAGTTGTAAGTGATCTGAACGTTTCATGATGATAGCACATTCCTAAGGGGGTCAAACCATGTCCCAATGGTCACCGGGCCTGGTGTCACTTTAAAGAAGTAGTCCAGTTACACCTTTGTGGGCTTATAACTTTTTTCCTGAATATCCTAGAGAGGTAATGTTTGTTCTACGGTACTCCAATCAACAGCCCCTATAACCCCAAAAAGGAATGGAGTCATTAGCACTTATGGTTTTTAAATGGCACCCAGAATTATGTCACACAAAGCACAATTTCACATCATTCCGGGTCCATTTCTCAGAAAAAAGCTTCAATCAGGCTGAAACGTCACAGAAAAGTAGAATCTATGGAGTTGTAAATGATTCCTGTGTTTCATGATGATAGCACATTCCTAAGGGGGTCAAATCAGGTCATAAAGGTCACCGGATCACTTGTTCCTTAAAGTCGGGGTTCCAAACACACCTTTGGGGGCTTATAACTTGGCTTCTGAATTTCTCAGGGAGGTCAGGTGTGTTTAAAATACTCCGATTAACAGCCTCTACCACCCCAAAAAGGAATGGAGTCATTAGCACTTATGGTTTTTAAATGGCACCCATAATTATGTCGCACAAAGCACTATTTCACATCATTCTGGGTCCATTTCTCAGGGAAAAGCTTCAATCAGGCTGAAAAGTCACAGAAAAGTACAATCTATTGAGTTGTAAATGATTCCTGTGTTTCATGATGATATCACATTCCTAACGGAGTCAAATCAGGTCATAAAGGTCACCGGATCACTTGTTCCTTAAAGGCGGGGTTCCAAAAACACCTTTGGGGGCTTTTAACTTGGCTTCTGAATGTCCTAGAGAGGTCAGGTTTGTTTTAGGGTACTCCAATCAACGGCCCCTATTACCCCAAAAAGGAATGGAGTCATTACCACATATGGTTTTTAAATGGCACCCAGAATTATGTTGCACGAAGAACAATTTCTTTTTTTTTTTTTTTTTTTTTTTTTTTTTTACCGTGTCCTGTCTGGCTGTGAAGCAAGCAGGATTGATGTCTGAATGCTGGTGACAAGCCTTACAGTTTTATTCTCAGGTGGAGCAAAGCATTTGCTCTTAATGTCACGCCTGATACTTAAAACTTTATTGTTATTGTTGTTAAATGCTTTGTAATTCAGACCAGACACAGAGACAGAGGTGAAAGAGAGAGGAAAAGAAAAGGTGGGGAGAGAGAGAGAGAGAGGGGGGGGGGGGGGTTCCACAAAAACAAACAATATTGAACAAGAGTCTGCTTCCAGACCCACAGAAAAAAGACAAAAAAAAAAAACAAAGGGACACAAAAAAAGGGACACAACAACAATACAACAAGATCTACCTATCACTGCGTCAACTTGATGAAAAGATATATATATATATATATATATATAATCAACATTGCTTAACTGAAGAATCACGATAATAAATCACAGTGCATTAAGTGCCCACCATAGTCTTAAGACCTGTGTTTAACGTGCCCAAGCCCATACTTTTGAGAGCACCATGTGAGCACCTGTGTGTGTACACGCGCTTGTTTATTTAAGGTTTTTCTATAGGAGCGCCCAACAGAGAGTGTGAGGGACCACAGATCTGCCCCCCAAAGATGCGCAGGAGACGGGGGGGGGGGGGGGGGGGGGGGGAGCTCCAAGTCCCAGAGATCCAGGCGCTGCCCCAGAACGCAGGAACCCCAAGGAGACTGCAACCAGGAAGGCCCCCGCCCCCCTCGAGAGGCACAGAGGATCGCCCCGGGGGGCCACAACCAGCAGCTGGCAGAGTCCCCGGAGATATCAGCGGCAAGCCCACAGGCCCGCCCGCAGCCTCCCACCCCCTAGCCGGCCGAGCCCGGGACCCAGCGACCCGGGACCCAGGGGCGACCACCCCCGCCGGGGACCCAGCAGAGCCCAGGGACCCAGACCCCACCAGGCAGCCACCGGGATCTAACAGGCAGATGCCAAAATCTTAAACCCCCAGACCCGGTTGCCCCGAACACTCAGGCAGACCAAGGCACAAGCCCCCACACCAGGTGTGGCAGGGGGAGGGGGGACAGAGATCTATATCATCAAGAGAAGTTCCAGGAGAGGGGAGGACCCAAAGGCCCCACCTGACATATACAGTCATACACAAACACAGTCACACGCTCCCTCCCTCATGCTCACACATGCACATACAACCCAAGACTTACAAAAACGCACGCCGGACACCCACTCATGCTCCCCATACACACCCTATTCACTCTGGTCCCGGTACTGCTGCACATTGGGTACAACCATCACCGGTAACCAGAGTTTGACCCTTTCTGCTGGGGTGCTAATGAGCAGGCTCCCCCGCCCAACGCTGAGCACAGCAACCCACCACCCCAGACCCCAACCAGACGGCCAGATCTCCCTCCTAGCCTCCAGCCCCAGGAAGCCTAGCAACAACAGAGGTGGCTAAGACCCCTAGTCTCCCTCCGCCTGCTCCAATATAGTGTTGTGTGTTCATGAGGTGTATTCCATGGCTGTGGTGAGTGGGCAGTGGGGGCATCATCCAGCATATGCCAGCTGATGCCACCGCACCACCGCACTTACACCCTCAGCCATCAGTGTCTAAGTGCGGTTTAAAATTGGAAGTGGGCACCGGCACTCGGGAGGAGGCTGAAATATCCCCCTGCCAAATGCCGTTTAATGTGCTCACTCCCAAGGCCCTAAGTGTGTGTTTGTGTGGAATGTCGTCAGTGGAAGTGTATAAGGTGCAAATAAAATTGGGGGGCAGGTTTCCACAGGAATGCGGAAATGGGGTCCATACCCGCACTCCCTGACTTGCCCACCCCCCAAGGTCCTATGTGTATGTTTGTGTGATGATGTGAGGGAGCAGGAGGAGAGAAATATGCGGGGATTGGGAGGAATGGCTGGTTGGGCTTAGCCCTCCAGGGAGCCAGCTCCCCTACTGGCCCCAATAGGCACCTCTGTTGTCAAACTGCCACCCAGGGCATGGAGACCCCAGCCCATCCTGCCAGGGCCCAAAGCAGCAGCATTACAGAGCCTCACGGAGTCCGAGGGCAACAACCCAGCCCCACCCCAGCAGAATATCTATGCCCACCCCTGCATTTGCACAACTTCCAGAATATATAAGACATGGGACATCCAGGTAAGGTTGGGTCCTTCCCCTCCTGGACCTCCCCCTCCCCTGTGATGGAACGGCAGAGGAGCCAAGGCCTACCTGAGGCCCCCGAACCCGGGCCAGGCACTGCTGGGTGTCCCTGCCTTCTTCCCGGCAGCATACATGTTAGGACCCGACCCCCAAGGCCCCGCCCAGATCCCCACACGGGGCCGGCCACCCCCAAACCCCGAGCCCCCACCCAGACCCGCCCAGGGGCATTGCAGCTGCCAGGCAGTGACCCATGGCCACCGCCAAGATCCCCAAGAGGCCCTACTCACAACCGCCAGCAGTCCACCCCCCGAGGCAACCCAAGCCCCTCCAGAGGGGGGCAACGGCCCCCCAGTCCCAGACACCCCCAGTGAACCCACCTCCAGGGAACATCCGGATACTCCAAACTCAGACCCCACACCCCCCCACCCACACCATCCTGCAGGACAACATCAACGGTCCCACACCCTCGCTATGTGATGGAACCGATCAAAGGAGCCCAGAGAGATTCATCTGAAATGGGAGCAGAGGCTATATCAAGTGCAATATGATCTAACAAAAGATTTCCATACTGGTTAATGCAGAGAATTTCTCTATTTTTCCAATTCAAGAGGATAGTTTTCTTAGCGATGCATATGGCAGTCAGAACCACGTGAACCAAAGATGTTGCAATCGGGACATCGTCCAGCTTCCCCAGTAAACAAAGAGAGGGGGAAGTTGGGATATGACATTTCAGACATTTTGACAGATCCTCACATACTCTACCCCAAAATTCCTGGACAGGTGGGCAGGACCACAGTGCATGAATGTAATTGTCAGGAATGTTGTTTGTGCAGTGTGTACAGGTGTCAGACGACACAAACCCCATCTTGAACATCTGATGACCTGTATAGTGTACTCTGTGTAGAATTTTGTACTGAATTAATTGTAAATTGGGGTGTCTGATCATTTTAAAAGTTTTTAAACAAGTTTGGGACCAGAAGTCCTGGTCAAAGCTAACTGATACATCCACCTCCCATTTTTCAATAGGGATTGCAATTTTATCGTCTATTTTGGACAGTGTCTTATATACTTTAGACAGTAGTTTGTGGGGTCTGAGATTATAAAAGTCTAATACCCTTGGTGGTGTTTGTAATTCTATTTTAATGAGCTTAAATTTTTGTTTGACTACAGATTTAATTTGGTGATATTCTAAAAAGCTATTCTTATCCATTCCAAATTGGGAGACTATTTGATTAAATGGGATGAAGTCCAATCCTTCATATATGTGTTCCAGGTATAGGATTCCTTTATTTTTCCAGTCCGGAAGGTTCATCATTTTGTTGTTTTGCAAAATGTCAGGATTGTTCCAGATAGGTGTGCGTCTGCATGGTACTAGTGAAGATTCTGACGTTTTAAGATACTCCCACCATGCTGTCAGAGAGGTGCTGATACTAATACTTTTGAAGCTTTCATGTTTTCTTATGCTTGAGCTAATAAATGGTAAGTCTGAAAGCTCTATCGTATTGCAAAGTGTCTGTTCTATGTCTAACCAAGACTCATCTAGTGGGTTATCTTGCAACCATCTTGGTATATATTGCAGCCTGTTGGCTAAGAAGTAATAATAAAAGTTGGGTAAATCCAGTCCTCCTCTGTCTTTGGTCTTCTGAAGCGTTTTTAAGCTAATTCGTGGAGGTTTATCCTGCCAAAGGAACTTAGTAATTGAGGAGTCCAGAGATTTAAACCAGTCAGCTGGTGGTTTGTTTGGGATCATTGAGAATAAGTAATTTATTCTGGGTAAGACCATCATTTTAATTGTAGCCACTCTCCCCATGAGTGATATTGGTAAGGATTTCCATCTTGCAAGATCATCTTCCACTTTCCTTAAAATTGGGATGTAGTTTAGTTTGGTTAGATCTGCTACCTTGGGAGAGATATTAATTCCCAGGTATGTGATATTCCCTGACTCCAATTGTGTATTAAGCAAATTGACAAATGAGAAATTAATTGGTAGAACTGTGGATTTTAACCAGTTTATAGAGTAATCTGAAACTCTTGAAAAAGAGTTTATCAGTTCTATTGCTTGGGAGAGAGAGGATTGAGAATTCTGGAGAAAGAGTAAAACATCATCTGCATGAAGACTGATCTTATGTTCTATTTTCTTACACTTTATCCCTTTAATATCTGTTGTTTGCCTAATTGCTGCTGCTAGTGGTTCGATAAAGATAGCAAAAAGTGAGGGGGAGAGTGGGCATCCCTGCCTGGTCCCCCTCTGAAGACAGAAGCTAGCTGATATTTGGTCGTTCGTCCTGACACGTGCTGTTGGTGAACTGTATAATGTTTCTAGCCAGTTTATGAAGAAGTTCCCAAAGCCAAATTTATGTAAAGTTGCAAATAAGAACTTCCAGTTAACTCTATCAAAAGCTTTTTCTGCATCTAGAGATAATATACTAGTATCTATGTTTCTACTGTAAGAGAAATCTATCAAATTAAGTAATCTACGTGAGTTTGTGGATGACTGTCTACCTTTAATGAAACCAGTTTGGTCAGGGTGTATTATGAAGGGGGTTACCTTCTCTAATCTTTTGGCCAGGGCTTTACAAATTATTTTGAGATCAACATTAATAAGAGAAATTGGGCGATAGCTGGTTGGAAATGCTGGGTCTTTGCCTGGTTTTAACAAGAGACTAATATTGGCTGAATTCATGTTTGGCTGTAATCTGCCGCTCTCTTTCGATTTCCCTCACCATTCTGAAAAATGTTGGAGCCAGAATGATCCAGAATTCTTTGTAGAATTCTACTGGGAACCTGTCTGGACCTGGAGCTTTCCTATTAGTCATGGATTTAAGGGCTTCCTGGAGCTCCGCTGATGTTAGTGGCGAGTCCAGGACTGTAACTTGGCTGTCTGATAATTTAGAAAGTGTTATCCTGTCAAGGAACTCATTGATCTCATTATCTGATGGGTTTATCTGTGGTGAGTACAAAGTTTGGTAAAAGTCTCTGAAGGTGTTTGAAAATATATGTAACTCTCATATAAGCTCTTTTATTATTCATTGTTATATGCTACTTTTTTCATTATGGAATCATGTTATAATATCAAAGGCCTCTCTGTGCTTCTCTCCTTCACGAGCTCTAAACAGCTGCAGGAACTCAAAAAGGGAGTGAAAGTGTTCCTTCCTTCAGTTCCTCAATACAAGAACAACTGTCTTTGTTAGCAAAGGATGTTGCAGGATGTGTCCTGGTCATCTCAAGGTTGCATGTCCTTGGGATGAATTGGTCTTTCATTAACAAGGCTATTAGCTGACGTGCGTCTGCAGGTGCAGATGGCAGAATTACGTGTGTGTATGGCAACCTGCGTATGTCACATTCCTGTACTTCTCAATAAAAATCAGCCGTTTCAGCAGAACAGAGAGAGTGTCTGAAGCAACTGTCAGGAGCAGATCGAGGGATCTGCTGGAAGTTGCAAGCCTCTCCCCCTCATGAGCGGTGAAAACAGTGACTGGACTGCTGATCATTTGACTCCACATTCTGCCAACTCAAAAGGTGTTTAACTCCATCTTCTCCGTACCTGTGCTTGGTCTAACAGAAGAAAGACCAACAAATTTGGCGTCACGAACAGGATTTTTTCTTTTTGAAGAAAAAGGAGTTTTTGGAGGACAATTTGACCAACTGACCCAGTGAACGATCTTGGCACAAAACACCGCGGTGGAAAACAAGGTGAGCAGAACCTTATTTCTAAAAACTGCTTATTGGATTTATCCAAAGCCTTTGTGTCCAGAATCATAGTAGCTGTGGTCCGAAAATAATTGTTGGAGAAGAAAGTGGAGACAAGTGCAGAAGTAATAAGAAATTTTTTTTGTAATGGTTTAATGGTAAAATAAGATAAGGATTTTTACAATGGTTTAATGATAAAGATAAGGAAATAGAACAGAAAAAGGGGTTGGAGGCCCAGGGTAATAAGAAGCCCTAAAATCCATTTTCCAGGTCGTGGCTGACCACACTATTTGCTGACGAGTGAATAGAAAATATAACAAGGTTATATAACGCTTGGCTAGGATTCCATAGGGGGTGGGAGCCCTAAAAGTCCACAGGTCGAGGACCTGGTTCGGGTTAAGGCCCTGGGAGGCTAGAGAGAGCTCCCTAAATTTTATAGCACAGGTCGAGGACCTGGTTCGGGTTAAGGCCCTGGGAGGCTAGAGAAGAGCTCCCTAAATTCTATTGGTCGAGGACCTTTGCTTGAAATGAGAAAAAATGTTCTAATGTACAAGGTCTGGGACCTTTTATGAGACGAGAAAAGTTGGGTTTGAGGCCCTAGGAGGTAAAAAGAGAACTCCTAAAATTCTAACAAAATTTTTGGGCCTTTAAAGGTACCAAGTAACTGATAAAAGTACAAAAAGCACAGCTGTAGACAAGCTTCACTGTGTGTGTAAGCTGAGTTCAGCCTGTGTGTGTGAGGCGCAGCAAGAGGCTGCTTACGGCTCTGGATTGAAAGTGCAGCACTAGGAGAGTGCAGAATGCAGAGCCGAGTTTTGGGAGCTCCGTGTGTGTGTGTGGACAGTGCTGGATGTGTGTGTGAAGGCCTGATGCGGTACCAGAAAATAAATAAATAAGATAAATAAGAGCTTTAAAAAGTTGCAACTCATATATGTAAATTACACTGCAGTGCTAAAATTAATGTTTGGAGCTACGCAAAATTCAAATTCTGCAACCCTGTTCTGATCAGTCTTTGAACAGAACACCATAAGTTAATAAATAAAAGGTTTTTAAAGTAACATATGTATATGTATGTGTGTATGTATGTATATGTGTGTACATATATATACATATGTAGTGTACAAGCGTGATAATCATTTGTGTGCGGGGCAGCATGTGAGGGACCCCGATCTGGGGGTTAAGTGGCCGGGAGATGAAAAAGGAAAAAAAAAAAAAAAAAAAAAAAAAACAATAAGAAACGCAAGTAAGGTTGTATATGACAGCTTTATTTTAGAAATATATGGATATACATATACATAAAGTCAGATAGCTGCTAAACAGTAAAATCAAAACAGATCTGCAGAAAATAAATATATAAACTGTTTCTCAGAGCGCTCTCAAAAAATTGCAATTGGATTTGCTCTAATGTTACATAAGTCCTGCTTAAAAGCATAGTAAGCATTAAATTCTGAAAATAACCAGTGCAGTGTTAAATAAATGCTGTGCTTAAAATATTATATATATATATAGAGAGAGAGAATAAATAAGTGACGGACTGACTTACTTTAAAAAAAAAAGACTGTGACAAACAAAGAATGTCGTCTGTGCCTTGTGAATGAGTGGATGTGTGTCTTCTTGCATGAGAAGTAAATGCTGCTTTCGCTGGATCTTCTCCTGAATGAAGCAGTTTTTAATAGAGGGAGCAGCTGCTTGAGAAACAGGGTGCGGTCCATGTTTTTGCTAGACGGTTATTTAGTTCAAGAGACTGTGGAAACAATAGAAAAAGAATTTATCGTTAGTGTGATGACAAGAAAATCCTTTAAAATACAAAAGTTGTATGGTTGTGGTTATAAAGGAAGTATTTTGTCTGATTATGGGCCGTGAAGTCAGCTGGACTCTCTCGCTCTCTCTGTTTTTCTGTGTAACATGCAGTTTTAAGCAATTTGTGACTTTAGAAAGGATATTGTTCGGTGTTTTGGACGTACCTTAAGGCTTCTGGTTAGGGTATTCAGGAGATCCTTCCTCTCGGACAGATCTAGTGAGAATGACTGGAGTTTCAGCCTGGGGACCTGACTCCACCCACTTTTACACACAAGAATCCCGTAGTCTAAAAATAGCACAGGGTGCTGCGAAAAGCAGCTCTGAACTTCTCAGGATCATCTTTATGAAAACCATACAATTAACAAATAATCAGTCAGGAAATAAAATATTTGTTAAATCTTGCTATAAAACAAAATCCAATAATTGTCTTGCCTCAACTTTAAGAACCATTAACGTTAATGGCTGGATTTTGAGACGCTGAATAATGAAAAAACAGATAAACTAAGTATTATTTCCTGTAACCCGGCTAGAAACTGTACCAGGCTGTTTTGAGTTAAAAACTGGTAGTTATTTTCCCAAAATAAAATAGATAAATAAAAAATGAAAGGAGGGATCGTGCATTTTGGATAGATTGTGCCTAATGTTTAAAACCTGTGTAGAACTGATTTGATGATTCAGAACAAATTGTGCATAGTAAGTAGTCCAGATTTACCTTTGAGTCAATAAAGTCGACTAATTATTAGAAACCATCGTTGATTTTGATTTGTAAAAGAGAAAGTTCTGTCATTTCAACCCAATCAACATATTTAAGGAAAACATTTGCTGTGCATTGTGGCGGGCATGAACTTTACTGGGTGGGCCTGTCACAACCAGCTGCAAAGAATGTTTGGGTCTGACTTCTATACAAAGAGAACCTGGAAGCCCTCACCAAAAGCTGTGACTTATAACATCAAGACGGGGAGCACTACAAGATGGACAAAGAGGCAGAAACTTATTTGCCCTGCTGCTGATGAAACAAAGTACAAAAGGGGAGGAGCATGTGTGCTAACATGTGAACTTTAATCAATGACGGTGGTCATCCTGGACTTACAAAGAGAGGCTCAAAAGAGACTGTTTCCTATGGTTACACCCAGTAAAAGAGTGCTTGCTGCAGTCAGGTAATGAACAAGGCTTTTTGGCAACAACCAGTTGAATTGATGAAATGTCAGAACTGTGGAAAATTTACTAAACTACTGTAGAACATAGTTAACTGAGAAAGTTAGCCTAAAGAAAAAAAAGATAATAATAATAACAATAAATAAATAAATAATAGGATTAGTAACCTGGATTTCAGCCCAACTCACCATTGGACGTCAATATAATCTTTATTGTCTTAGGATTCTCAGCTGCAGCGGACATGCAGTAAAGCCTCACTTTCTTTTCAAAAAGGAATACATCAGCGTCATCACTTATTTTCATTGGTTAAGGAAACGGTGTCTATTTATAAGTCTAGGAGAACGCTTTAGGCTTCAACAGTTTTCTCCTTCGAGCAAACATGCGCAAATTTTTGAACAGTTCCATCCCAATCCATTCATTGCATAAAAATAACAATTAAATGAATAATTTGGCATTCAGCTGACTAAATGATTCATGGAACATCTCATCCGAGACAATAGTGTGGTAGAAAATAATGTTACAAGATATTGAATAAATGGTACCCCTCACTCGATAAAAATTATGTTCACATTTTTCATCTTGTGAAATCTTTAACATAACATTTTTAATTGGCCTTTTTGACGACAATTGGCTAAAAAGTCTTTAAGATTATCATCACAGGATGGCATGATAAATAAGTAAATAACATAAATAAATAAATAGATAAAAATAAGAGAGAAAAAGCAAAATTAATTAAATGAAACGTAATAGTAATAAAACGTTAAATTGATCTAAAATCTGTCATTCAGTGCCACTGGAAAAAGGAAGAGGATAGGGGAGTATTTCTTAGCACAAATCACGTTATTGATTTAGCAATGCAGCTTAATTTCAGATGCTTTAAGGATGATACTAACTTGTGTTATAGATGGAGAAGTAGCACAGAAACACACTTCTAGATGAGGAGATAAGGAAAAAACTGTTGATTACCAATACTATGTACAAACAAACCTGTAACTGCAGTTTCGTTATTTATGAATTAACCTTAAGTAGTGAATTAATTCTTAGGATTTCTTGTGCGAGTAGTGTTCTTAAAGAAAAAAAGAAAGAAAGAAAGAAGGTAAGAAAGACAGGTAGTTTAGGTAAGGGACAACCTGAAACTATTTGGTTGAATTGATAGTAAAGTGGTTGTCCTAATTTCTAATTGGAGAGATCATACCGCAACATGAGTTTAGAACGGCAGTTATGGGAAGTGTTGTTGGATTAATTTGATCACACGCTTTGGGTCTTATTTTTTCTTTCCATTGATTTAGCGTTAGGTTAAGTGTTTTCACACTTTCGCTTCAGTCTGACATTTGCTTGGTGTGTGAGGGCACAGAGACGTGTATGGACCGTGTGTTTGACTGTGTTTGTCTTATTTGTTTGTTTATTTATCTATATGGGCGTGGCCGAGCCTTGAGAAACATCAACAAAGCCATTGGGCTATTCTGAGTAAATTGACCAATTCAACTTCAGGATCCTGAAACAATTTGGCTATAACCTCTAATTGATGAAGGACATCTTAAGAATTCATTGTACAAGGCATCATCTCCAGTGTTGCTGGAACTGTTATAAAACCCATGCATGGTTGGGTATTCTAGTTAAATCATTTATACCCATTGAATTATTGTCATTTACTTTATGTTTTAATTTCTTTGTAATTTTTTCTCTGTGACATAGGTGGAGATGCTGGTGGCAGAATGGACCCCACTCACTTCTTTCTCCCACACACATTCTTACTCTCGCCCTCTCTCTCTGTGTATGTGCATGTGTATGTGTTTGTGTGTCCGTGTGTGTCCATGTCATGATTTCACTGTACCTTTAATTGTGCTTGCTGTTTGTAACTGTATGTGTCTGATGTTGAAGGTATCAGAGGCTAGGGTCAGTAAGAGTTATGACATTTTTATGCATAACCATTAATCCCTAGGCGATCGGTTCGGGGAACTTCTGGTCCGGCCGGAGTGTGAATCTTCCTACCAACTATCTGCCAAGATCAATTGGACTGCACAAGCCGAGAAAGCCTTCATTGGACCAAAACCACACACACGAAGATACTTCGCCTTCGGTGCCAGGCGTCTGGGTCCTGCTGAAGGTCACCAAAAGAAAGTGGACGGAACCAAGGTGGACCGGGCCATACAGGATCACGGAGAGGATGTCACACGCTGTCCGGCTGGACGGGAGGATCCTGACCAGGAAGAGAAGCAGCCGACATCTGCCTGACCAGGAAAGAGGACCTAAGGACCAGGAAGAGAAGTAGCTGACTGCAGTAGCATGCCAAGCTACCACCACATCCTGCGGGACGAGAATCGTGACATCATCACCCCCTGCAGCTGCCTGGAGCCAGTGAAAGGACCTCAACAGGGGGAAGAAGTAACCACCCTACGAACATTTTACTAGGGTTCTATTTAACACCCTCATTTGTTTTACAAGGGTTATATTTTACACCCTCTACTCATTTTATATTATTACTCATTTACCTGTGTAGTATTAGATATATGTTTGCGCTCACTGCATTTCTAAAAACTTAATGTACATATTGATCACTCACTTGTCCTGGCCGGGAGAAGATTCAGAGGGTAACATAATCCAACGACAATTCTTTCCATTAGCTTTGGATCCAAGTAAACTGAATTGGCTGGAAAAGATTTTGTTATAATCCCTTCACCTGTTTATTTCCATGAGTTTTTGATTGTGTTGTTTTTATTTTTTGATCATTGTTGAGCTAGGCATGCCCACTCTGTGCCAAAAGGCGTTCGTCTCAAAATGGGAGGACATGGGGGAATTTTCCCTATTAACGTACGACAATTAGGGTTTTTCGCCCTCATACGGTGAGCATGCGATACATTCATGAAGTAACATGTTCAGTTAAAAATATAATCATGTTTTATGTATTATTTTACTGCTGGGAATATGAGAAGCTGTATTCTGATTGATTGTTTGTATTGTATTTTAAATCTTTGATTATTAGATTCTTTTTGATGAAATTTGGTGTTGTTGTTTTGATTTCTTATATCTTTGTTGAACTCTTAATAGAGTTCAAAAGGGGGATTGAAAATATATGTAACTCTCATATAAGCTCTTTTATTATTCATTGTTGTATGCTACTTTTTTCATTATGGAATCATGTTATAATATCAAAGGCCTCTCTGTGCTTCTCTCCTGCACAAGCTCTAAACAGCTGCAGGAACTCCAAAAGGGAGTGAAAGTGTTCCTTCCTTCAGTTCCTCAATACAAGAACAACTGTCTTTGTTAGCAAAGGATGTTGCAGGATGTGTCCTGGTCATCTCAAGGTTGCATGTCCTTGGGATGAATTGGTCTTTCATTAACAAGGCTATTAGCTGACGTGCGTCTGCAGGTGCAGATGGCAGAATTACGTGTGTGTATGGCAAACTGCGTATGTCACATTCCTGTACTTCTCAATAAAAATCAGCCGTTTCAGCAGAACAGAGAGAGTGTCTGAAGCAACTGTCAGGAGCAGATCGAGGGATCTGCTGGAAGTTGCAAGCCTCTCCCCCTCATGAGCGGTGAAAACAGTGACTGGACTTCTGATCATTTGACTCCACATTCTGCCAACTCAAAAGGTGTTTAACTCCATCTTCTCCGTACCTGTGCTTGGTCTAACAGAAGAAAGACCAACATGTTGTTTATTCTTTCAGGGTCATTAACTATATTCCCGGTTGAGTCTTTAACAGCAGATATGGTAGTTTTCTCTTTATTTATTTTTAATTGGCTAGCTAAGAATTTACCTGATTTATTACTATGTTCGAAGTTTTCTATTCGTAGTCTTTGTGCTAAAAATTGTGTCTTTTTGTCAATAATTCCATGAAGTTCTAATTTAGCTTTACGTAATTTGCTCATTGACTCTTCTTCTGTGGATGCCTCTAAAGACTTGATGATTTCCTCTAACTCCTGAATACGTTTGTTTTCTGTTTTTTTCCTATGTGATGAGAAAGAGATTATTTTACCTCTCATCAATGCCTTTCCTGCCTCCCAAAGAATAGGTGCTGATGTTCCAGGCAGGTCATTATGTTCTAAATATAAAGCCCACTCCTTTTTAAAAAAATCTATAAAACCTTCGTCTTTAAGCAGTGATGTATTAAACCTCCAGTTTTTGCTTGGTGGGATTGTCTTCTTATTTACCAGAGTTAAAGAAACCGGAGCATGGTCGCTGACAACTATGGGGTGTATCTCAGTGTCTGAAATGTCAGCCAACAATGAGCTGCTGACTAGAAAATAATCCAAACGTGAGTGAGAGTGATGGACGTGCGAAAAAAAAGTATACTCTCTACGGTTAGGATGAAGAGATCGCCATGCATCACAAAGCCCATAATCACTCATGTACTGTTTAACAATGTTAGTGGATTGCCAATTGCGCTGAGTCCCAGCCGTACTGAGCCTGTCTGTTAAGGAATTCATCCAAAAATTAAAATCACCTCCAAGTATAAGTGGACAGTCCAAGTGTTCGGAGAGTACAGAGAAAAAATTATGAAAGAATGGAGGGTCATCAATATTTGGACAGTATATGCTGACGATACATAAGCGTTGGTTCTGTACAGATAATTTTAACATTATAAATCTACCCTCTGGATCAGAAACTGTGTCCAATACTGTGAAATTGATGTTTTTGTGTATTAAAATAGCTACACCTCTTTGCCTAGAGTTATAGCAGGCAGAGAACATGCTGGGAAACTCAGGTGTCTTAAGTTCATCTGCGGATGTGGCAGATCTATGAGTCTCTTGTAACAATATTACGTCTGCTTGCACTCTCTTTAACTGATCAAAAATTTTTAATCTCTTCTCTCTAGAGCCAGTCCCATGTACGTTCCATGAGACAAACCTTAGTGCACCCATAGATGTGTGTGTGAGTAGCTAAAATATGACGCCTTCATGTGAATAGGATGGAATAAGTATATAAATGTATAAATAGTATGTTAATAAATAACAAAAAAGTAAATAATAATAATAATAATAATAATAATAATAATAATAAAGATCCAACAGTGTTTGTGGTTGTATTATTTGACGCATAAATTATGATATTGTGCTATGAATTTAATATATCTGTGTGTGTGTGTGTGTGTGTGTGTGTGTGTGTGCGCGTGTGTGTGTGCATGTGTGTGTGTGCGTGTGTGTGTGTGTGTGCTGTGTGTGTGTGTGTGTGTATGTGTGTGTGTGTGTGTGTGTGTGTGTGTGTGTGTGTGTGTGTGTGTGTGTGTGCGTGTGTGTGTGTCGAGTCTGACGCAGTGTTGGAAAGTTGTGTGGTTGTGCCATACAGGTGTAAAGGAACAGAACCAAGTAAAGAGGAAGGGAAAGTACAGATACAGGTTAGAAAATAAGAAAGAACTAAAAAGAAGGGCTGATGGGGTGTGAAGTGGTGAAGAACAGGTGATCTTATCATCTAGAAAACGGATTTAGCAGCTGTTTAATCCTGACGTGATCAAACCCAGTGAATCCTGATAAGAATAATAAATGTCTGACCTGATGTTGGGCTAATAAAGCCAGTCAGTCACTCCTCGCTCCTTGTAAAGTTTATTGTCCACATAAAGCTCATCCACCGCGATGACAGCTCTCTTCCCATCCTGGATAAACTTTTTACGCAGCGGAAAGAGAACCCGGCGTTGATCCAGAATCTCCTTCGGGAACTGATCATTCACGCTGAAATCTTTTCCTTTGAGCTCTCTTCTGTGACTTTTTACAAGATCCTTCTGCTTAAAATGTTCAAATTTAGCCACGATGGGACGAGGTCTTCTGCTGTCCTCTCTTTTAGCTCCAAGGTGATGTACCCGGTGAAATGTGATGCTTTTTATCGTTTCTTCTGGAATCTTCATTTCTGTCTGGAGAAAGTTCTTGATTGTATGTTCGCAGTTCTCTGCCCCTCCAGTCTGCTCTGGCAGACCTGCGAACACCAGATTATCCCTCATGCTGCAGGCCTGAAGGTCCAAAACCGTCTCCTTCAGAGTCTTGTTGTCCTGGGTGATCCGCGTCATTCCCTCTTCCAGGGAAGAAACGGACTCCCGGAGAGACGCGTTCTCAGCAGCGAGCCGTTCAACCTGCTCCTGACTGAACTCCAGAGATGTTCGGAGGTTCTGAAACTCCTGGTGAAGAACCTCGAGCAGATGAAGTCGCCCCTCAAATCCCAGAAGCCGTTTATCAATAGAATCTAATAATTCTAATATGTCCTTACGGGGAGATGAGGCCTCAGGCGAGTCCTGAGGACGGCTCCACTTGGTCCCAGCAGGTGTTTCAGCCATAGCTGCTGATTTCTTCGGACCCATGACGAATAACTCAAAAACTTCGTCAATATAATTTAGTAAACTTTCTGAATTTTCTTCACTTACCTCCAGATTGAGTGTTATACTTACCAGATTATTTTTTGCGTTGTCAGTAAATAAATTAGGCGAAAATGTGTCTTAATTGTTTGTGAATGTTTGTTAACGAGCTGCCATCAGCATCAAACGCTGCCGTGTATCCGGTGATAGGCCGTCAGCGCATGCTCACAGTGAAACCTCGAAAAGGGGTCAAATCAGGTCATAAAGGTCACCAGATCACTTGTTCCTTTAAGGCGGAGTACTAAACACACCTTTGGGGGCTTATAACTTGGCTTCTGAATGTCCTAGAGAGGTCAGGTTTGTTTTAGGGTACTCCAATTAACAGCCCCTACCACCCCAAAAAGGAATGGAGTCATTAGCACTTATGGTCCTTAAATGGCACCCAGAATTATGTCGCACAAAGCACAATTTCACATCATTCCGGGTCCATTTCTCAGAAAAAAAGCTTCAATCAGGCTGAAACGTCAAAGAAAAGTAGAATCTATTGAGTTGTAAATGATTCCTGTGTTTCATGATGATAGCACATTCCTAAGGGGGTCAAATCAGGTCATAAAGGTCACCGGATCACTTGTTCCTTAAAGACGGGGTTCCAAACACACCTTTGGGGGCTTATAACTTAGCTTCTGAATGTCCTAGAGAGGTCAGGTTTGTTTTAGGGTGCTCCAATCAAAAACCCCTATAACCCCAAACAGGAGTGGAGTCATTAGCGCTTATGATTTTTAAATAGCACCCAGAATTATGTCGCACAAAGCACAATTTCACATAATTCCTGGTCCATTTCTCAGAGAAAAGCTTCAATCAGGCTGAAATGTCACAGAAAAGTAGAATCTATTGAGTTGTAAATGATTCCTGTGTTTCATGATGATAGCACATTCCTAACGGGGTCAAATCAGGTCATAAAGTCACCGGATCAATTGTTCCTTAAATGCGGGGTTCCAAACACACCTTTGGGGGCTTATACCCAGCTAACAAAAATTTGTTGTAAGAACGTTATGGGAATGTTTATTTTGAATGTTGTAAAAACGTAGAAATGTCCAGTTTTTTTAATGTTACTGGAACGGTGTGTTAACGTTACAAAAACATTGCTGGAATGTTTGCTTAAAGTTGTTTGAATGTTATTTTACGGTTAGCATGACGTTAACAGAACATTATGGGAATGTTTACTTTGAAAGTTTTAAAAACGTAGAAATGTCCAGTTTTTTTAACGTTACTGGAATGGTGTGTTAACGTTACAAAAACATTGCTGGAATGTTTGCTTAAAGTTGTTTGAATGTTATTTTACGGTTAGCATGACGTTAACAGAACGTTATGGGAATGTTTATTTTGAATGTTGTAAAAACGTAGAAATGTCCAGTTTTTTTAATGTTACTGGAACGGTGTGTTAACGTTACAAAAACATTGCTGGAATGTTTGCTTAAAGTTGTTTGAATGCCATTTTACGGTTAGCATGACGTTAACAGAACGTTATGGGAATGTTTATTTTGAATGTTGTAAAAACGTAGAAATGTCCAGTTTTTTTAATGTTACTGGAACGGTGTGTTAACGTTACAAAAACATTGCTGGAATGTTTGCTTAAAGTTGTTTGAATGTCATTTTACGGTTAGCATGACGTTAACAGAACGTTATGGGAATGTTTATTTTGAATGTTGTAAAAACGTAGAAATGTCCAGTTTTTTTAATGTTACTGGAACGGTGTGTAAACGTTACAAAAACATTGCTGGAATGTTTGCTTAAAGTTGTTTGAATGTTATTTTACGGTTAGCATGACATTAACAGAACGTTATGGGAATGTTTACTTTGAATGTTGTAAAAACGTAGAAATGTCCAGTTTTTTTAATGTTACTGGAACGGTGTGTTAACGTTACAAAAACATTGCTGGAATGTTTGCTTAAAGTTGTTTGAATGTTATTTTACGGTTAGCATGACATTAACGGAACGTTTACTTTGAATGTTGTAAAAACGTAGAAATGTCCAGTTTTTTTAACGTTACTGGAATGGTGTGTTAACGTTACAAAAACATTGCTAGAATGTTTGCTTAAAGTTGTTTGAATGTTATTTTACGGTTAGCATGACGTTAACAGAACGTTATGGGAATGTTTACTTTGAATGTTTTAAAAACGTAGAAATGTCCAGTTTTTTTAACGTTACTGGAATGGTGTGTTAACGTTACAAAAACATTGCTGGAATGTTTGCTTAAAGTTGTTTGAATGTTATTTTACGGTTAGCATGACGTTAACAGAACGTTATGGGAATGTTTACTTTGAATGTTGTAAAAACGTAAAAATGTCCAGTTTTTTTAATGTTACTGGAATGGTGTGTTAACGTTACAAAAACATTGCTGGAATGTTTGCTTAAAGTTGTTTGGATGTTATTTTACGGTTAGCATGATGTTAACAGAACGTTATGGGAATGTTTACTTTGAATGTTGTAAAAACGTAGAAATGTCCAGTTTTTTTAACGTTACTGGAATGGTGTGTTAACGATACAAAAACATTGCTGGAATGTTTGCTTAAAGGTGTTTGAACGTTATTTTACGGTTAGCGTGATGTTAACAGAACATTAGCATAACAGTACTGGAACGGTTACTGAAACGTTATTTGATTATTAGCATAACGTTCCCGGAATATTTTCATAACATGGCTGCAATACTGCTACAATGTTACCAGAACATTTTGTTAATGTTTGGAACAACATTGTTGCAACATTAGCAAAACATTGCTAAAACGTTAGCCTGACATTACCAGAACGTTATCTAAAGGCTAGAAAAATGTTTCTGCAACGTTATGTTAAGGTTAGCAAAACATTGCTGGAATATCAGCATAATGTTTCTGGAATGTTATCTTAAGGTTAGCATAACATTGCTGGAACATTGACATAATGTTTCTGGAATGTTAGGGTTAGGGTTAGCAAAACATTGCTGGAACATCAGCATAATGTATCTGGAACGTTATCTTAAGGTTAGCAAAACATTGCTGGAACATCAGCATAATGTTTCTGGAACATTATCTTAAGGTTAGCAAAACATTGCTGGAACATCGGCATAATGTATCTGGAACGTTATCTTAAGGTTAGCAAAACATTGCTGGAACATCGGCATAATGTATCTGGAACGTTATCTTAAGGTTAGCAAAACATTGCTGGAACATCGGCATAATGTATCTGGAACATTATCTTAAGGTTAGCAAAACAACGCTGGAACATCAGTATTGTCACGATCTGGGGATGTTTAGGACCCAAATATGCTGAAACCCAGGATGACACGAGGCTGGGGAAGATGTAAAGTGAAATCCTTTATTTTAGGAGTAACCAAAAAACAAAAGTAATCCAAAAGGCTGGGAGCCAACAGTCCAAAAATCCAGATAGAGATCTGGAGATCCAAAAATACAAGAGGCACGAGAAGACTAGATCCAAGCACTAGAGGCACGAGAAGAACTTGACAGAATTACAACAAACAACAATGGACCGACAAGACACAGAGACAAGACAGGGCTTAAATACACTGGGGCATAATGGGAGGCAGATGAGCTGCAGGTGTGTGGAGTGTGGGGCGAGGACCAGGTGAAAGCAATGACTAATCAGGGAAGAAACTAACATGACCTAAGAGTGAACCTAAAAACACAAAAGCAACCATATAACTAAAATTCTAAAGGGAAGGAGAACTACAAAAACCGGTGGGACAAAACATATTAAAGAGACTAATAAAAATGAAAAGCTGAAACTATAAACACTGCAGAGGGACGACTGGCTGCAGAGGGGTGACTGGAGAAGACTAAAGGAACACAGGAGACACATAAATGAGATGCAGACAAAGGACATATGAGGGCGATATGAAACACAAAAGGAGAACCTGGAGTGGGAACTGGAGGGGCTGGGGAACAAAGGGACACAGAACATGACAAGTATAATGTATTTGGAACGTTATCTTAAGGTTAGCAAAACAACGCTTGAACATCAGCATAATGATTCTGGAACGTTATCTTAAGGTTAGCAAAAACAATAATGGAACAGAAGATTAATGTTTCTGAAATGTTATCTTAAGGTTAATATTACTTTGCAGTAACATTAGTATAACATTGCAAAAACTTTAGTTTCTGAAACCCTTACGAAAAAGAAGTATACTTTAAGTATCTAATTTCAAGTATACTTAAGTGCACATAAGTTTATTTGCATACTTGTTCTTAAAGTTTACTTAGAATTATACTCCTTGGGTCTAAATTGGGCCACTAAAAGTATACTTGAAGTATACTACAAGTATACTTCAAAGTAATAATTTAAGTTTATTTGTAGTGTACTTCTGATATAATTGAGTACACTTTTCTCTTTGAAAGTATACTTAAAGTAACATCACAAGTGTACTTGGAGTGTACTTCTGATATAATTAAGTATACTTTTGTCCTTGAAAGTATACTTAAAGTAACAATATAAGTTTACTTTTCATACAATTGAGTATACTTTTCTTCTTGAATGTATACTTAAAATATACTTTAAGTAATAATATAAGTTTACTTATAGAGTACTTCAGATATAATTGAGTATACTTTTCTCCTTGAAAGTATACTTAAAAGTAACAGTATAAGTTTACTTCTAATAAAATTGAGTACTTTTGCCCTTGAAAGTATACTTAAAAATAAACTTTAACATTATACGTTTACTTGCAGTGTACTTTTGAAATAATTGAGTATACTTTTCTCTTTGAATGTATACTTAAAATTATACTTAAAGTAATAATATATGTTTACTTGTAGTGTACTTCTTATATAATTGAGTATACTTACAGTTTTGAAAGTACACTTTACAGTAAACTTGACGTAATATTCTTTTAGTAAATTTTAGTATCTCTATTTTCTCTATAAACACATACTGCAAGTAACATTTAACATCTGCTATTTGCTTACTACCAATACATTTAATTTCCACTATTTACTGATACTTCGTCTTTATGCAGAGAAAAAAGTTATTAATAAAGTAGCTAAGTAATTTTGTTTAAATGTATTAAACAGAGAGAATTAGAACAGAACAAAAACAGACCTGTTTACCAGGATTAATCAAAGATGAGAACGCAAACTGTTCTGAACATGTTTAACACATTAATTCTGTCCATTTTGAAAGACTTTTTAAAAAATGCCTTTAAAAAAATCAGTCCATTTTATGGATCCACTTGCTTGGTTGTTGATGCCTTTTTGAAGTTTTCATTGTTGCATTTCTTTCGTATTATTTTTCTTACATCTTGAACGCGCAGAGAGGGAAACTTCAACTGAGCATGCCCTGTGAACACACAAAGCAAATAAATGAACACTTGAACTGTTAGGTGAACTCTAACACAACAAAATCTTTACAGTTCATACACTGTAAACCCGAATAAGTAGGAAGAACTCAAAAAATGTAAGGCAATCAGTTGCCTCATATTTTCTGAGTTTATAAACTCAGATATTTGAGTATATCAGAACATAAATAAACTTAAATATTTGGAGTTTATATTAAATAAATTTTCAAATTATAATCAAATTAAAGTTACCGATTAAGCCAACTCAAACAGAAAATAAAACAAAATTTGAAAGAAACAATTACAAACGAACACTTTTGAAAACTGGACAACAGCAGTGTGTAGTCTTTCTTTGAGTAGGTGGTTTAAAGCAGTGGTTCCCAAACTTATTTAGCCGCGCACCCCCTTCTATGTCCCGACCATGTCGACGCACCCCCCCCCCCCCACCCCCCCACATCGGGGCATGGCTCTATATATCCATACATATATATATGTATGTATATATATATCAGATGTCAAGCTAAACAGACAGGGTTAAAAAAATTCCCCATCACTTTCATTTTTTAAATAGTAATTAATAAACATTCAATACCATTACAATTTCCTTTGATTTCATTTTAAATAAATATTTAGAGTGCCCAGGTAGCACATAAAGAATGCAATTTAATGGTTTTCTTAAAATAGGAACGTTTAACCTGTGCGGCCAGAGCGCTCTCCTTCCTTCTGCTCTGCGTAAATCTGAACTGACCACCTACTTGTGCGTATTAATCACATGTCTATAGGGGACAAGATATAGCCATGATGTTCACTTTTGCCTCAGACCGACTTATTGCTGTTTTATGGTGTGGCTGAATCTGCGATCCGCTGCCACGCGGACTGGAATAACAAATGCTGCAGTAACAGGCGTTGTGGTCAGGTTCGGAGTCACTGGCTGGAACGGACCCGACTCATCCCAGAAGCTAAGATCTTAATTTGACCTTGAATGAAAAATAACCTCTTAAAAGTTTTTATCACGGTGGAGGCAGCGTTCATTTCTGCCTTCAGTCTGACGGCGCGCCGGAGTTAAAGCAGCGTGCGTGCTTATTGCATCTGTGTGCGTGTGTGTGTGTGTGCGCGCGCGTGCGGCACAGCCGCTCAAGTCACCGCGTCTCGCGCTATTTAAACCAATGTTGTAAAATGACTTCTGCCCAGCCCAGATGTGCTCACTTGTGCACCCGTGAGCCGTGGTTCAGCCGGAACGCGTCTGACCTCTGACAGACGCACTCTGAACTTCAGATCTTCAGCGCGCAGTTAATAGCCTGAATGGGAATCATTTCTTGTTATTTTGTTACATCCACAATGTTCTGTGTGTGAGGTTTACAACGTCAGAACACCTGCATGAGACAGGTGTTAATTACAATCTGCCAGAATGACTCACCACCTTCAGATTCCTCCAACACCGTTAAAAATGATCAAATACGGAACATATCGGTGTGCGCAGGCCAGAGTGCTGAAGCTCGGCGCATTGTTATTATGAAGCTAGGGCACATGTGGAGGACACGCGCGCGCGCAAACATATACTTGTTTTCAATTACATTTATTGGGCCCACTTACTTTTTCTTTGGCCCGCCCACAAATGAGTTTCTACGCTAATGGTGACATATGACAGACTTCTCTGAGCTCCGCAGCCATTACACTTTTCACCTCGCGCATCCCCTAGCGGCAGCTCGCGCACCCCCTGGGGGTGCGCGCACAGGGTATCTGCAGGTTTAAGGGAGCCAAATTTAAGACTTTTTAAGACCTTTTTTAAGGCCACTTAGACCAAATTTAAGCTATTTTTATAATTAAATTTAAGCTTTATTTTCCAGCTATTGCCTGGAACCGGTGCTAACCGCGTTGCGAACATGGCATTAGCCACCCAGTTACCATCGAACTTGCACTTCCCCATGGCGCAAGCTCCCACTAGTTTAACCAGCTAATGTGCTCATCTAAAAATAGCCCCCTTTCACAAGCAACTGAATGTGTACGGTTCCACTTACGCCAATATCACACACAAAAAATGCTGAAGACTAAATAGGAATTCATGAAAATTTCATAGAAATAAAATAGTCTTGTTTATTGGGTCTAAACAGGTTTAAGACCTTTGGAAACTGTATTTAAGGATTATTTGTCATTTTTAAGGATTTTTAAGGCCTTAAATTTGGAAAAGCTAATTTAAGACATTTTAAGACTTTTTAAGGACCCGCGGTTACCCTGGCGCACCACACTTTGGGAATCCCTGGTTTAAAGCAACATCAGGATGCACATCAATTCAACATTAACAAAATATGAATTACACTAACCACTATCAAGTAAGTCAGTGAGTACTTTATGCCATTTGGCATAAAACCAGTTGAGTATTGAATCAGATTAGCCTATTAGCATTAGATGCTAATGGGCTAATCCGATTCAATTATTCATGCTAAACTAAAGACACAAATGGAATTGCCAGACTCAGAACGGCTGGACGAACAGAGAAAAGGTAAAACTCAACTGTTCCTCCCACTGTCTTTATGGGTGACCCCGCGAGGAAAGTTGACCATTGAGCAGGGTTGATGGTTTATCCCTTGAGGTCCACGTGACAGGGGTGAGGTGGTGCTCACTCCTCACCTCTGCCATATGGACCCAAGGGATGAACCATCAACCCTGCTCAATGGTCAACTTTCCTCGCGGGGGTCCTACCCATTAGGACAGTGGGAGGGTTAACTCAATGAGAAGTGGAAAATGAACATATTTGCCCAAATGGTGGTGTGTTACTTTAACATCAACAATTAAAGAGCAGACAAATAGTAAATTACATTGTGGATGTGGACAATGCTCTAACAGAGTGAGCCATCTGAATCCATCACTCTTTCAGATTTTGAGTTACACATGTAACATCAGGTCATTTTTGACTCTGCAGCTTGGGTGATAGTTTAGACTCATCAAGACCAAGTAAGATTTTCTGCATGGACTCAAATGTGTTGGTCAGTCCCTTCGGATAATCTAAATGTAGGCATAGATGAGGCCGAACATTACCAGGACATGGTCGGGACATAGAAGGGGGTGCGCGGTTAAATAAGTTTGGGAACCACTGCTCTAGGATAACAGATTCTCACTGGGTCGTACGTAACTGGACTCTCGGCATCATCGGTGATTGTTGTCAGGAGGACAACTGCTGCATCCGAGGTCCGGCTCATTGGTATCATCCTTACAAAAATGAAAGGGAGATCATACACTAATCACATCTGAACTGAAACTCTGACTGTGGCCATTTTTATTTCAGTAGATTTTCATGTAAATAACAATAAATGCAGTCTGATAGACTCCTGTTTAGGGCTGGGCAACATGTCAAAGATTTATCGTTATCCAAGTTCTTGTCTCTCATCCAGATAATTTTTCCCATGTCAATAAATTTGATAATAAAAAAATGAAAAGATGTGTAAGTTGGCCACATTTATGTCCCTTTAAGAAGCTGTAGCACCTTGAGTCATGTAAAATTTTAGTCAATGTAATACATGAGACAGCCCCATCTAGTGGACAAATATTGTTGCTACGTATTCCTGTAGTTATCGCCTACTTATCGTTATCGAGGTGAGATCTTCAATATAAGTTGATATTGATTTTAGGCCATATCGCCCAGCCCTACTCCTGTTCATTCTGTTGCTTTGTGCTCTCATTTATGAATAAAGTGAGATGGCTTCCGTGTGTGCCAGCGTTATGCTAATGAAAGCTGCTTGAATTCTTTGCAGTGATTGTTGATTTTTCTCAGTGCCTTCAAGCCTGCCACACACGAGTGCCATCTGCTGAGCAAACAGCGTCGAATGACCGCTTGCTCAGCAGATACCTCGCCATGTGCGCCTGATTTTCACTGAGTTTTCTGCCTCATGAGACGCTGAGGTGAATATCTGACCAGTTAAGATATTTTCCGCCTCACAGGGGTAAAAACTCGCCGTGTGCGCATTACCGAGCTGCTGGTTGAGCTGAAATATTCTAGTGGCCAACCAAAGCACGTTCTCCGCTCACATGACCCCAAGATGGCAGCCCCCTGTCTGCATGTCAGAAAAGAAACAAAACAGACAAGAGCTGGAAACAGAGGAAATGCCTATCCTTTTTTTGTTGACGAAACGTCGCTGCCACCGGCATTTCAAGGTTAGGAAAATATGGGTACAGTAGCTGGAAAGATGGACCAGGCAAGGAGTTTATGCCAATTTACTCCAAGACACACCTGGAAGACCCAGAATCCTTCCGAAAGGGTAATGGAAACAGTGGGCCCATCGATCCGCAAGGTACCGTTTTGTTTATTTTTCAGACACGCAGACAGGGTAAGGGGCTGCATCTGAATACATCTTGGGGTCATGTGAGTGGAAAACGTGCTTTGGTTGGCCACTAGAATATTTCAGCTCAACCAGCAGCTCAGTAGTGCGCACACAGCGAGTTTTTACCCCTGTGAGGCGGAAAATATCTAACTGGTCAGATATTCACCTCAACGTCTCGTGAGGCAGAAAACTCAGTGAAAATCAGGCGCACACAGCGAGCAATCTGCTGAGCAAACAGTCATTCGAGGCCGTTTGCTCAGCTGATTGCTCTCGAGTGTGGCAGGCTTAAACATCTTGCCAAAGGTTTGTAATTGAAACAATGGCACATTTTCCAAAATGTTCATGTGCGTTGTCCTTGTGTTGTCCTTATGCATAAATAAATAGAATGAATTGTTCAGATTTACAATACTGGGACTTACCACACATGTCCTCAAAAATCCAGAGGATTCCTCACGTAGATAGACAGGAAGGGCATGGAGAACAGTGGTACGCCTTGTGTGGACATCATGTAATTCCTAAGAAGATTAAGAGTGTAAATACTGTCAAGTTTACTAATGAAACTTAATGCCAAACTGCTCTGACCAATTTTCCAAGACAGTATTATCTGCATCTAAATCCAATGATAAACTGCTGAATTCAAAAGTTAATTTGAAGTGTTTAACATTACATAATACGGAGGGGTATTAGGGCCACTGAAGAAGAAAAAATTCTGAAAATAAATAAAATTAATAAAGTCAGAATTCTGACATTTATTTCAGTATTCAATTGTTTCCTTCAGTGGCCCTAATACTGCCTTATTGCCTAAGAGTATTAGAGTCACTGAAGAAGAAAAAAAGAATTGAGAAAAAGATTCAGATATTTTCAAAATTCTGGGATTTAAGTCAGAATTCTGACTTTTTTCATAAACCTAAAACAAAACAAACAAAAAACTATTTAGGAATTTTTTGTTAAAAAAACCCAAATCAAAACAAACAAAAAAATAAAAGCCTGAATTTTAAGATTTAAGTCAGAATTCTGATCCCCCCTCATAATCTTCCCCAATTTCCTTTTTTTTTTTTTTTTTTGTTTTAGGTACCAGTCAGAACTCTGAGATTAAACTCAGATTTATGACTTATTTTCTCAGAATTCTATTTTTTTTCTTCAGTGGCTCCAATACTCATAGCATAAAGACATTGCCTGTAAATTGTATATTCACCTGTGCATCATGGGCTTTGACAATGTCAGCCAAAGCATTTGCAGTCTTTCCAGTTTTGGAAGCTTTCTGTATGAATAAGGCCATCAAATGAGGAGTGTGTTGATCTAGCTGCGCATAAAAGGTGTTAGGACGGTTCTGGTTTGTGATTCGTTGAAACTCTGCATACACCTGCATTAATGAAAGAACAGTACAATAAAAACAATTATTAATTTAAAATGAATGAAATACAGCAACGCTACACGCAATGTGAAATAGCATGGTCAAAGATAAAACCAGATGAAAGAGCTGATCCACATTACCTCAGCTGGCATATGAAGAGCAGGCCAGAGGTCCATCAGCTCTTTCACAGGAGGGCAGGACATGACTCGTCTGTCGTCTCAAGGCAAATGTTGTCTGCATCATCCGGCTAATAACACATATGTTTCTCTCAGTCTTCTTTACTTCCTCAACAACAGCCTGCCTCATACAGCCCAGACTAGAGGGGTCTTCTCCTTGAGGAAAGTTAGGCAGGAAGTTCTGCACGCTTGGATGTTTGAATGGGAAGGTTCATTCTCTGGGTTTCTTTGGCTTCTTTTCCCAGCATTTATGGAGACCTCCTGACATCCAGCTCTTCTCTTCTTAGTCCTGTAATTTTCCTTTTTGAACTTGATGCTGTTTTTCCATCCATTCCAACCACTGTCAGATCCTGCTTCTTTTAAACATGATGTTTGCTCACAAGACCATTGCTATTTCTTTGTCACTAGGGTAAGCCTTGAACCTACTGTATATATGGTAGATGCCAGATTCTCTAAAATACCATGTTTTTGGTCTCTTGACAACTGAAGTCTTTCATTCTTTTCAAATTCAGTATTCCCATCTCTAAGTGTCAGCTCAATGTCAAATGGAAATTTGGGAATCTGAAAAGGACCTGGGGGCCATCTGCTTAGACGCTCTGGGGATGACACATCTGAAAAGGTATCAGTTGATGCAACAGAACGGGAATCCTGTGTAAGGGAAATATGAACACAGGATTTTTGTGGTAACTCCTCTATGTCAACAAGGCAAGTGAGCCTTCCATCAAAGTCTGGATCTTCGTATTTCAAATTGAAATCACAGTCAAGTTCCAGTTTTTCTTTTAAAATCTTAATCAGTTCATCAAAAGAGGCCGGACGGGAGTCAAGTTTTAATTTAATTACATTCGACAGCAAGTAGGATCATGTTTCGTGGGGCTTCAGCCGCCATCACTGTAATAAAGAAATGAAGAGATATTTAAGTTAAAAGCACCTTAATACAGAAAACATAGGGCTTTCATAAGTTTTTTGAATGTTAACAATCATGAATAACAACCTCTGTGCCAAAGCGACAGTTTTAAAAGACAAATCTGTATACATATATACATACATACATATATAGTCATGTTATTTAGAATGTGCCATCAAAAATACAGATTGTGAGAATTACTCACCAGTGTTCTTACTTCTGTCTCACTTGTATGAACCTCTTGGGGGTCAACAGCAGCATGCCATCAATCTTGTGTGCAGAGAGTGGGGTTGGATCATTGAAGTCTGACTGCAGATTCATAGACAGGCTTCCCGGTGTGGCCGACAGCTCATAGGAACGCAGATACTCTACATTTACACATCTACACCAGGAAGCATAATCAGTAGAGAAAAAAAACTTTGGAAATCACAAGGTAGATCTGTGTTAGTCAGCAAAATTTAGGCAGTCCTCCACTATATATGAAGCTATGTGAGGAGATTCAAGTGTAATTTGACTTATCCACACAAAGCTAAAACATAACATTTAAAGAAAAGAATCTGGAGCAACAGCGTACAGTAAGGACAAAATTACAACACAAAAATACTGTGAAATTAACAGAAACAGCGTTCTGCGGTTCAAGATATGTGCAACTGAGCACTAGTTAATTTGATGATAAAAACATTAACAAAATTTCGATGTATATGTGTGTATTAAATAAAACTTTTCACAAAAACTGACAAACTCCCGCGAGCGAACTGAACTTCCTGTTTTTTTTTTTGTCCTCAGAACATCACGTTTTAAAAAAACTATGGAGGGGACAAAAATGGAGGGAAGGAGGGAACATAGCATCGAGATACAGCACCGCTTCGTCTCTTGCGGTCTCAATCCTCTTCTACGGTTAAAAAAGCAGGCTGCTTGCAAAGCTATGGCACAGGTGCTACGGGGAAAATAGTTTACAACACAGACTGATTTTTCATCGCTGAACAAGAGACCACTGCTCATTTACTTTTAATAAATGGACGTTTAAGTTTGACTTGGTGGTGCTGAGCTCCCGCTTTCATTTTTTTCTCAGAACGTCACGTTTAAAAAAAAATACAATGGAGGGGACAAAAATGGAGGGAATAAGTCTCTAGAAGTCTAATAAAAAAGTATCTAAAGTAATGCTAACCTTCAATAATGAGAAAGCGCTGCTCGTTTCATTTAATAAACGGACTTTAGTCGCACACAACGTTAATAACACAGCTAACTTACACGATGACTTAGCATATTAGCTTGCTACGTGGCCAACATTACTCACCATGTCCGTCTTAAAAACATTTAAGCAACTTTTATGGTGGCTACTTACATTTAGCTCAGTGGTGCAGAAGCAGCGACTGTCAAATGCAGAACAGAAGCGTGACCTCCGACGGTTAATGCACCTCCGACCCTGCTCTTCTTCTCGGTCTGCCCAGAAGCTTCGAGAGCCGACTGAGCAAATGCTACAAAATAAAAGCACTTCCTGTGCGTGTAATTTCACAATAATTCGTAATTTCGTGCTTAATATGTTATTTAGGACAGACAGACAGAGTACTTTCTTCATCCCTATGAAAATTATTTTTACAGAAGTCCAGTACCACTCAATACTCACACTTAATTGACTAGTTATTTGGAAATAAGGCAAAGATTCAAGCAAGGATAAACTTAATATGGAGGAAGTGATTATGTTAAACAGAAAGGACATGTCAAAAAAAGGACTGATTTCAAAATATATAAAGCTTTACAACAGGATTTGACTGTTAAGAATACAGATATTAAAGAAAAATGGGAACTGGAAGTGAACATAATGATGACAGATGAGGAATGGGAGGAAACACTTGAAGCAGGCCATAAACTAACTAATAGTCTGTCTTGGAGGGAATTTGAATGGAAGGTGAAGGCGCATACTTTAAAACTCCACTTATCATGTCACGAATGTGAGAATGCTGTTTGTAGATTACAGCTCAGCATTCAACACCATTGTTCCCTTTAAGCTGGACAGGAAACTGCAGGATCTAGGACTGAGCAGCTCCCTCTGCAGCTGGATCCTTAACTTTCTGTCTGACAGATGCCAGGTGGTCAGACTGGACGGCACCACCTCATCCCCCGTCACACTGAACACTGGTGCTCCGCAGGGGTGTGTGCTGAGCCCTCTCCTGTACTCACTCTACACCTACGACTGCACGGCCACGAGAAACTCCAACATCATTGTGAAGTATGCGGACGACACCACAGTGGTAGGTCTCATCACCAACGACGATGAGACGGCCTACAGGGAGGAGATCAGCGCCCTGACCCACTGGTGTCAGGACAACCGTCTCACCCTCAACGTCACAAAGACAAAGGAGTTGATAATGGACTTCCGGAGGAGCAGAGGAGTACACCCCCCCATCACCATCAACGGCGACGCTGTGGAGAGGGTGAGCAGCTTCCGTTTCCTTGGAGTGCATCTGGCAGAGGATCTTACGTGGTCAGTGCACATGGAAAATACGGTGAAGAGTGCACAGCAGTGCCTCTTCTTTCTCAGGAGACTGAAAAGATTTGACATGAGCCGCCGCATCCTCAGGACCTTCTATCGCTGTGCCATTGAGAGCATCCTCACTGGATGCATCTCCACCTGGTATGGCAACAGCACCGCTTACAACCGCAAAGCTCTCCAGAGAGTAGTGCGGTGTGCAGAAAGGATTATTGGAGGTGAGCTTCCCTCCCTCCAGGACATCTACAGGAAGCGGTGCCTGAGGAAAGCGGGGAGGATCATCAAGGACTCAAGTCACCCCAGCCATAAACTGTTCAGACTACTTCCATCAGGAAGGAGGTTCTGCAGCATCCGGTCCAGAACCAGCAGACTGAGAGACAGCTTTTTCCATCAGGCCATCAGACTGCTGAACACGGCGCAGACACCTCACCCTCACTACTGAAACTCCAACATTACACACTCCATACTGTACATTAATGCCACTGTTTTGCACATACCAACCTCTGTATATTTTATATCTCTTATCTTATTGTTTACTTTATTCGTTTGTAAAACACGTATATACACACTATACACACACTCACACGCACACACGTAGAACAATATATTAAAAAAATAATAATAATATACTTGCATAAACATTTAGTAATGTATATACATTACAACTTATACATATTATTACTTAGATTAGCCATTTTTATATTTTACTTGTTTTTACATTACTGTATTTTTGCATAACTCTGTTGCTGTGAAGCACATGTACTGTACCAGTGTACCTGCACATGTGACGTGACAAAAAAAGTGATTTGATTTAAATAGTAACGTTTAAAATTTAAGGCGAGGCCTGGGGATGGACTGTCCGATCTCGGGGGCAGAAGTTGCTGAGGTAGTCAAACAACTACACAGCGGCGGAGCCCCGGGGGCGGATGAGGTTCGTCCTGGGTATCTCAAGGCTATGGATGTTGTAGGGCTGTCATGGTTGACACGTCTCTACAACATTGCGTGGTCATCGGGGGCAGTTCCTAGGGAGTGGCAGACCGGGGTGGTGGTCCCCATCTTTAAGAAGGGTGACCTGAGGGTGTGTTCCAACTATAGGGGGATCACACTCCTCAGCCTCCCTGGAAAAGTCTACTCCAAGGTACTGGAGAGGAGGGTCCGATCGATAGTTGAATCTCAGATAGAGGAGGAGCAATGTGGTTTTCGTCCTGGCCGTGGAACTGTGGACCAGCTCTATACCCTTGCAAGGGTGATGGAGGGGGCATGGGAGTTTGCCCAACCAATCCACATGTGTTTTGTGGATTTGGAGAAGGCTTATGACCGTGTCACCAGGGGCACCCTGTGGGGAACGCTCCAGGAGTATGGGGTGGGTGGCTTTCTGTTAAGGGCCGTTCAGTCCCTTTACCAGAGGAGCGTGAGTTTGGTCCGCATAGCCGGTAGTAAGTCGGACCTGTTCCCAGTGAGGGTTGGACTCCGCCAGGGCTGCCCTTTGTCACCGGTTCTGTTCATCACTTTTATGGACAGAATTTCTAGACGCAGCCGTGGTGTGGAGTGTGTCGAGTTTGGTGGCAGGAGAATCTCGTCTCTGCTTTTTGCGGATGATGTGGTCCTCCTAGCTTCATCCAGCTCTGACCTTCAGCTCTTGCTGGGTAGGTTCGCGGCCGAGTGTGAAGCGGCTGGGATGAGGATCAGCACCTCCAAATCTGAGACCATGGTTCTCGACCGGGAAAGGGTGGCTTGCCAACTCCGGGTCGGGGGAGAGGTCCTACCTCAAGTGGAGGAGTTTAAGTATCTCGGGGTCTTGTTCACGAGTGAGGGTAGGAGGGATCGGGAGATCGACAGGCGGATTGGTTCGGCGTCTGCAGTGATGCGGACGCTGAGCCGATCTGTCGTGGGGAAGAGGTAGCTGAGCCAGAAAGCCAGGCTCTCGATTTACCGGTCGATCTACGTCCCAATCCTCACCTATGGTCATAAGCTTTGGGTAATGACCGAAAGAACAAGATCGCGGATACAAGCGGCCGAAATGAGTTTCCTCCGTAGGGTGGCCGGGCTCAGCCTTAGAGATAGGGTGAGGAGCTCGGACATTCGGGAGGGACTCGGAGTAGAACCGCTGCTCCTCCGGATCGAAAGGAGCCAGTTGAGGTGGTTTGGGCATCTGGTCAGGATGCCTCCTGGACGCCTCCCCGGGGAGGTGTTTCGGGCATGTCCTGCCGGCAGAAGGCCCCCGGGTCGACCCAGGACACGTTGGAGAGGTTACATCTCCAATCTGGTCCGGGAACGCCTTGGGGTCCTGCCGGAGGAGCTGGTGGACAAGGCCGGGGAGAGGACGGCCTGGAGCTCCCTAGTTGGGATGCTGCCCCCGCGACCCGGACCCGGATAAGCGGAGGAAGACGACGACGACGACGTTTAAAATTTATGCTGGAGAAAATGCGGGCTAGTGGGAGACTTTTCACATATACTTTTGTTCTGCCCTAAATACATACCATTCTGGGAAGGTGTTAGGGAGAAATTGAAAGAACCTTGAAGGTGAAATTACAATTTAAGTTAAAATGGTTTGTACTGGGAATGCTATACCAAAATTCTTACACACATAATGGAGACATACATAATCAGAATTCTGCTTATGACTGCCAAGAAGTAAATTAAGGTTTTATGGCTGGACACAGAACCCCCAAGGGTGGCACAGTGGAGAGACAGAGTTAGACAGGTCTACAAAATGGAACAAATTAATGCAAGACTATGACTGGGACTAGTGAAATTAGAAAAAATGTGGGAACCAATAAAACAAATGTTAGAAAGATAGTACTCTCATGTGAAAATTATTATTATAAAATTTTTAATGTATTTTTGTCTTTTGGGTGAGTTATTTAGCAAGATCAAAGTAAAATGTAGAATGTATTAGAGAGCAGATAAGATGAATACAGAGAAAGCTTGTCAGAACTATATGTACTGATTGGTGATTTGGTTAAGTTGGATAGATCTTATGGCCACAAGGAAATTCGAACTTTGTTCAGGGAAACACTGCCCTGGAGAGGGGAAGAAGAAACTCAAATGCATCTCCATGTAAATGTTGTCGTTCTAATTCAAAAATAAAAAGTTCCAAATATATATATATATATATATATATATATATATATATAGATAGATATAGATATAGATATATATATATATATAATATATTATAATATATTTTATATATATATATATATATATATATATATATATATATATATATATATATATATATATATAACAACACTAAGAGAACTTTAATCAATCATAAATAACGTTGTTGCCATGTTCCGAGAATGTGGTTCTAAAAATGTTCTCTAACAACGTTATGAGAACTTTCATCAATCATGATTAACGTTGTACAGACATTATAAGAAAGTGGTTCTAAGAATGTTTTCTAACAACACTAAGATAACTTTAATCAATTATAAATAACGTTGTTACCATGTTCCGAGAATGTGGTTCTAAAAATGTTCTCTAACAACGTTATGAGAACTTTCATCAATCATGAATAACGTTGTACAGACATTATAAGATTGTGGTTCTAAGAATGTTTTCTAACAACACTAAGAGAACTTTCATCAATCATAAATAACGTTGTGACCATGTTCCGAGATTCTGGTTCTAAAAATGTTTTCTATCAACGTTATGAGAACTTTCATCAATCATGAATAACGTTGTACAGACATTATAAGAACATGG
Organism: Nothobranchius furzeri; assembly: GCF_043380555.1. Lineage (NCBI taxonomy): Eukaryota > Metazoa > Chordata > Actinopteri > Cyprinodontiformes > Nothobranchiidae > Nothobranchius > Nothobranchius furzeri. Next base: position 25,230,759 of record NC_091741.1, on the reverse strand, counting down.
TTCTAAGAATGTTTTCTAACAACACTAAGAGAACTTTAATCAATCATAAATAACGTTGTTACCATGTTCCGAGGATCTGGTTCTAAAAATGTTCTCTAACAACGTTATGAGAACTTTCGTCAATCATGAATAACGTTGTACAGACATTATAAGAACGTGGTTCTAAGAATGTTTTCTAACAACACTAAGAGAACTTTAATCATTCATAAATAACGTTGTTACCATGTTCCGAGAGTCTGGTTGTAAAAATGTTCTCTTACAACGTTATGAGAACTTTCATCAGTCATGAATAACGTTGTACAGACATTATAAGAACGTGGTTCTAAGAATGTTTTCTAACAACACTAAGAGAACTTTAATCAATCATAAATAACGTTGTTACCATGTTCCGAGGATCTGGTTCTAAAAATGTTCTCTATCAATGTTATGAGAATTTTCATCAATCATAAATAACGTTGTTACCATGTTCCGAGAATATGGTTCTTAAAATGTTCTCTAACAACGTAATGAGAACTTTCATCAATCATGAATAAAGTTGTAAAGACATTATAAGAACATGGTTCTAAGAATGTTTTCGAACAACACTAAGAGAAATTTAATCAATCATAAATAACGTTGTTACCATGTTCCGAGAATGTGTTTCTAAAAATGTTCTCTATCAATATTATTAGAACTTTCGTCAATCATGAATAACGTTGTAAAGACATTATAAGAACGTGGTTCAAAAAATGTTTTCTAACAACACTAAGAGAAGTTTAATCAATCATAAATAACGTTGTTACCATGTTCCGAGAATCTGGTTCTAAAAATGTTCTCTAACAACGTAATGAGAACTTTCATCAATCAATAATAACGTTGTACAGACATTATAAGAATGTGGTTCTAAGAATGTTTTCTAACAACACTAAGAGAACTTTAATCAATCATAAATAACGTTCTTACCATGTTCCGAGAATCTGGTTCTAAAAATGTTCTCTAACAACGTTATGAGAACTTTCATCAATCATGAATAACGTTGTACAGACATTATAAGAACGTGGTTCTAAGAATGTTTTCTAACAACACTGAGAGAACTTTAATCAATCATAAATAACGTTTTTACCATGTTCCGAGAATCTGGTTCTAAAAATGTTCTCTATCAACGTTATGAGAATTTTCATCAATCATAAATAACGTTGTTACCATGTTCCGAGAATCTGGTTCTAAAAATGTTCTCTAACAACGTAATGAGAACTTTCATCAATCAATAATAACGTTGTACAGACATTATAAGAATGTGGTTCTAAGAATGTTTTCTAACAACACTAAGAGAACTTTAATCAATCATAAATAACGTTCTTACCATGTTCCGAGAATCTGGTTCTAAAAATGTTCTCTAACAACGTTATGAGAACTTTCATCAATCATGAATAACGTTGTACAGACATTATAAGAACGTGGTTCTAAGAATGTTTTCTAACAACACTGAGAGAACTTTAATCAATCATGAATAACGTTTTTACCATGTTCCGAGAATCTGGTTCTAAAAATGTTCTCTATCAACATTATTAGAACTTTCGTCAATCATGAATAACGTTGTAAAGACATTATAAGAACGTGGTTCTAAAAATGTTTTCTAACAACACTAAGAGAACTTTCCTCAGTCATAAATAACGTTGTTACCATGTTCCGAGAATCTGGTTCTAAAAATGTTCTCTAACAACGTAATGAGAACTTTCATCAATCAATAATAAGGTTGTACAGACATTATAAGTATGTGGTTCTAAGAATGTTTTCTAACAACACTAAGAGAACTTTAATCAATCATAAATAACGTTGTTACCATGTTCCGAGAATCTGGTTGTAAATATGTTCTCTAACAACGTTATGAGAACTTTCATCAATCATGAATAACGTTGTAAAGACATTATAAGAACGTGGTTCTAAGAATGTTTTCTAGCAACACTAAGAGAACTTTAATTAATCATAAATAACGTTGTTACCATGTTCTGAGAATGTGGTTCTAAAAATGTTCTCTATCAACATTATTAGAACTTTCATCAATCATGAATAACGTTGTAAAGACATTATAAGAACGTGGTTCTAAAAATGTTTTCTAACAACACTAAGAGAACTTTCATCAGTCATAAATAACGTTGTTACCAGGTTTCAAGAGTCTGGTTCTACAAATGTTCTCTAACAACGTTATGACAACTTTCATCAATCATGAATAACGTTGTACAGACATTATAAGAATGTGGTTCTAAGAATGTTTTCTAACAACACTAAGAGAACTTTAATCAATCATAAATAACGTTGTTACCATGTTCCGAGAATCTGGTTCTAAATATGTTCTCTAACAACGTTATGAGAACTTTCATCAATCATGAAAAACGTTATAAAGACATTATAAGAACGTGGTTCTAAGAATGTTTTCTAGCAACACTAAGAGAACTTTCATCAGTCATAAATAGCGTTGTTCCCATGTTCCGAGAAAGTGGTTCTTAAAATGTTCTCTAACAACGTTATGAGAACTTTCATCAATCATGAATAACGTTGTACAGACATTATAAGAACGTGGTTCTAAGAATGTTTTCTAACAACACTAAGAGAACTTTAATATATCATAAATAACGTTGTTACTATGTTCCGAGAATGTGGTTCTAAAAATGTTGTCTATCAACATTATTAGAACTTTCGTCAATCATGAATAACGTTGCAAATACATTATAAGAACGTGGTTCTAAGAATGTTTTCTAACAACACTAAGAGAACTTTCATCAATCATAAATAACGTTGTGACCATGTTCCGAGAATCTGGTTCTAAAAATGTCCTCTAACAACGTTATGAGAACTTTCATCAATCATGAATAACGTTGTACAGACATTATAAGAACGTGGTTCTAAGAATGTTTTCTAACAACACTAAGAGAACTTTAATCTATCATAAATAACATTGTTACCATGTTCCGAGAATGTGGTTCTAAAAATGTTCTCTATCAACATTATTAGAACTTTTGTCAATCATGAATAACGTTGTAAATACATTATAAGAACGTGGTTCTAAGAATGTTTTCTAACAACACTAAGAGAACTTTCATCAATCATAAATAACGTTGTTACCATGTTCCGAGAATCTGGTTCTTAAAATGTTCTCTAACAACGTTATGAGAACTTTCATCAATCATGAATGATGTTCTACAGACATTATAAGAACGTGGTTCTAAGAATGTTTTCTAACAACACTAAGAGAACTTTAATCAATCATAAATAACGTTGTTACCATGTTCCGAGGATCTGGTTCTAAAAATGTTCTCTAACAACGTTATGAGAACTTTCGTCAATCATGAATAACGTTGTACAGACATTATAAGAACGTGGTTCTAAGAATGTTTTCTAACAACACTAAGAGAACTTTAATCATTCATAAATAACGTTGTTACCATGTTCCGAGAGTCTGGTTGTAAAAATGTTCTCTTACAACGTTATGAGAACTTTCATCAGTCATGAATAACGTTGTACAGACATTATAAGAACGTGGTTCTAAGAATGTTTTCTAACAACACTAAGAGAACTTTAATCAATCATAAATAACGTTGTTACCATGTTCCGAGAATGTGGTTCTAAAAATGTTCTCTATCAACATTATTAGAACTTTCGTCAATCATGAATAACGTTGTAAAGACATTATAAGAACGTGGTTCTAAGAATGTTTTCTAACAACACTAAGAGAACTTTAATCAGTCATAAATAACGTTGTTACCATGTTCCGAAAATGTGGTTCTAAAAATGTTCTCTATCAACATTATGAGAACTTTCATCAATCATGAATAACGTTGTACAGACATTATAAGAACGTGGTTCTAAGAATGTTTTCTAACAACACTAAGAGAACTTTAATCAATCATAAATAACGTTGTTACCATGTTCCGAGAATGTGGTTCTAAAATTGTTCTCTATCAACATTATTAGAACTTTCGTCAATCATGAATAACGTTGTAAATACATTATAAGAACGTGGTTCTAAGAATGTTTTCTAACAACACTAAGAGAACTTTTAGCAATCATAAATAACGTTGTTACCATGTTCCGAGAATCTTGTTCTAAAAATGTTCTCTAAAAACGTTATGAGAACTTTCATCAATCATGAATAACGTTGTACAGACATTATAAGAATGTGGTTCTAAGAATGTTTTCTAACAACACTAAGAGAACTTTAATCAATCATAAATAACGTTGTTACCATGTTCCGAGAATGTGGTTCTAAAAATGTTCTCTATCAACATTATTAGAACTTTCGTCAATCATGAATAACGTTGAAAATACATTATAAGAACGTGGTTCTAAGAATGTTTTCTAACAACACTAAGAGAACTTTCATCAATCATAAATAACGTTGTTACCATGTTCCGAGAATCTTGTTCTAAAAATGTTCTCTAACAACGTTATGAGAACTTTCATCAATCATGAATAACGTTGTACAGACATTATAAGAACGTGGTTCTAAGAATGTTTTCTAACAACACTAAGAGAACTTTAATCAATCATAAATAACGTTTTTACCATGTTCCGAGAATGTGGTTCTAAAAATGTTCTCTATCAACATTATGAGAACTTTCATCAATCATGAATAACGTTGTACAGACATTATAAGAACGTGGTTCTAAGAATGTTTTCTAACAACACTAAGAGAACTTTAATCAATCATAAATAACGTTGTTACCATGTTCCGAGAATGTGGTTCTAAAATTGTTCTCTATCAACATTATTAGAACTTTCGTCAATGATGAATAATGTTGTAAATACATTATAAGAACGTGGTTCTAAGAATGTTTTCTAACAACACTAAGAGAACTTTCATCAATCATAAATAACGTTGTTACCATGTTCCGAGAATCTTGTTCTAAAAATGTTCTCTAACAACGTTATGAGAACTTTCATCAATCATGAATAACGTTGTACAGACATTATAAGAACGTGGTTCTAAGAATGTTTTCTAACAACACTAAGAGAACTTTAATCAATCATAAATAACGTTGTTACCATGTTCCGAGAATGTGGTTCTAAAAATGTTCTCTATCAACATTATTAGAACTTTCGTCAATCATGAATAACGTTGTAAATACATTATAAGAACGTGGTTCTAAGAATGTTTTCTAACAACACTAAGAGAACTTTCATCAATCATAAATAACGTTGTTACCATGTTCCGAGAATCTTGTTCTAAAAATGTTCTCTAACAAAGTTATGAGAACTTTCATCAATCATGAATAACATTGTACAGACATTATAAGAACGTGGTTCTAAGAATGTTTTCTAACAACACTAAGAGAACTTTCATCAATCATAAATAACGTTGTTACCATGTTCCGAGAATCTTGTTCTAAAAATGTTCTCTAACAAAGTTATGAGAACTTTCATCAATCATGAATAACATTGTACAGACATTATAAGAACGTGGTTCTAAGAATGTTTTCTAACAACACTAAGAGAACTTTAATAAATCATAAATAACGTTTTTACCATGTTCCGAGAACCTGGTTCTAAAAATGTTCTCTATCAACATTATTAGAACTTTCGTCAATCATGAATAACGTTGTAAAGACATTATAAGAACGTGGTTCTAAGAATGTTTTCTAACAACACTAAGAGAACTTTAAGCAGTCATAAATAACATTGTTACCATGTTCCGAGAATGTGGTTCTAAAAATGTTCTCTATCAACATTATGAGAACTTTCATCAATCATGAATAACGTTGTAAATACATTATAAGAACGTGGTTCTACGAATGTTTTCCAGCAACATTGTGAGAACTTTCATCTATCACAGATAATGTTGTGAAAACGTTCCGAGTATAAGGTTCTATGAATGTTTTCAAACAACATAATGAGAACTTTCATCAGTCATGAATAACGTTGTTACGACGTTCCAATAATGTGGTTCAAAGAATGTTGTCTTACAAACATTGTTAGAACTTTCATCAACCATAAATAACATTGTAAAGACGTTACAAGAACATGGTTCTAGGAATGTTTTCTTTCAGCATTTTGAGAACTTTGATCAATCACAAAAACATTATATACACGTTCAAAGAACGTTGTTATAAAAACGTTTCCTATCACCGTTATGAGAACTTTCATCATGCAGAAATAATGTTGTTACAACGTTCTTATAACAATCTTCTAAGAACATTTTCTGTCAACGTTACAGCAACATTAATAACGTTCAAAGAACATTTTGAAAACATTACTTTAACAACGTTATGTACTAACATTAAAAAAACTTTTAAAGAATGTTAGCGAAAGTTATGGGAACGTTCCCTGTTAGCTGGGTACCTTGGCTTCTGAATATCTCAGAGAGGTCAGGTGTGTTTTAAAATACTCCAATTAACAGCCCCTACCACCATGAAAAGGAATGGAGTCATTAGCATCTATGGTTGTTAAATGTCACCCAGAATTATGTCGCACAAAGCACAATTTCACATCATTCCGGGTCCATTTCTCAGAAAAAAGCTTCAATCAGGCTGAAACGTCACAGAAAAGTAGAATCTATTGAGTTGTAAATGATTCCTGTGTTTCATGATGATAGCACATTCCTAAGGGCGTCAAATCAGGTCATAAAGGTCACCGGATCACTTGTTCCTTAAAGATGGGGTTCCAAACACACCTTTGGGGGCTTATAACTTAGCTTCTGAATGTCCTAGAGAGGTCAGGTTTGTTTTAGGGTACTCCAATCAACAACCCCTATAACCCCAAACAGGAGTGGAGTCATTAGCACTTGTGATTTTTAAATCGCACCCAGAATTATGTCGCACAAAGCACAATTTCACATAATTCCTGGACCATTTCTCAGAGAAAAGCTTCAATCAGGCTGAAATGTCACAGAGAAGTAGAATCTATTGAGTTGAAAATGATTCCTGTGTTTCATGATGATAGCACATTCCTAAGGGGGTCAAATCAGGTCGTAAAGGTCACGGGATCACTTGTTCCTTAAAGTTGGGGTTCCAAACACACCTTTGGGGGCTTATAACTTGGCTTCTGTATGTCTCAGAGATGTCAGGTTTTTTTTAGGGTACTCCAATCAACAGCCCCTATAAACCCAAAAAGGAATGGAGTAATTAGCACTTATGGTTTTTAAATTGCACCCAGAATTATGTTGCATAAAGCACAATTTCACATCATTCCGGGTCCATTTCTCAGAGAAAAGCTTCAATCAGGCTGAAATGTCACAGAAAAGTAGAATCTATTGAGTTGTAAAGGATTCCTGTGTTTCATGATGATAGCACATTCCTAAGGGGGTCAAATCAGGTTATAAAGGTCACCGGATCACTTGCTCCTTAAAGACGGGGTTCCAAACACACCTTTGGGGGCTTATAACGTAGCTTGTGAATATCCTAGAGAGGTCAGGTTTGTTTTAGGGTACTCCAATAAACAGCCCCTAAAAAGGAATGGAGTCGTTAGCACTTATTGTTTTTAAATGGCACCCAGAATTATGTCGCACAAAGCACAATTTCACATCATTACGGGTCCATTTCTCAGAAAAAAGTTTCAATACGGCTGAAACGTCACAGAAAAGTTGAATCTATTGAGTTGTAAATGATTCCTGTGTTTCATGATGATAGCACATTCCTAAGGGGGTCAAATCAGGTCATAAAGGTCACTGGATCACTTGTTCCTTAAAGACGGGGTTCCAAACACACCTTTGGGGGCTTATAACGTAGCTTCTGAATGTCCTAGAGAGGTCAGGTTTGTTTTAGGGTACTCCAACAAACAGCCCCTATAAAACTAAAAAGGAATCGAGTAATTAGCACTTATTATTTTTAAATGGCACCCAGAATTATGTCGCACAATGCACAATTTCACATCATTCCGGGTCCATTTCTCAGAAAAAAGCTTCAGTCAGGCTGAAACGTCACAGAAAAGTAGAATCTATTGAGTTGTAAATGATTCCTGTGTTTCATGATGATAGCACATTCCTAAGGGGGTCAAATCAGATCATAAATGTCACCGGATCACTTGTTCCTTAAAGACGGGGTTCCAAACACACCTTTGTGGGATTATAACCTTTTTTTCTGAATGTCCTAGAGAGGTCAGGTTTGTTTTAGGGTACTCCAATCAACAACCCCTATAACCCCAAAAAGGAATGGAGTCATTATCACTTATGGTTTTTAAATCGCACCCAGAATTATGTCGCATAAAGCACAATTTCACATCATTCTTGGTCCATTTGTGTGAAAACAAAGTCCAATCAGGCTGAAACAGTACAGGAAGGTAGAATCTATTGAGTTGTAAGTGATCTGAACGTTTCATGATGATAGCACATTCCTAAGGGGGTCAAACCAAGTCCCAAAAGTCACCGGGCCTGGTGTCACTTTAAAGAAGTAGTCCAGTTACACCTTTGTGGGCTTATAACTTTTCTTCTGGATGTCCTAGAGAGGTCAGGTTTGTTTTAGAGTACTCCAATTAACAGCCCCTATAACCCCAAAAAGGAATGGAGTCATTAGCACTTATGGTTTTTAAATGGCACCCAGAATTATGTCACACAAAGCACAATTTCACATCATTCCGGGTCCATTTCTCAGAAAAAAGCTTCAATCAGGCTGAAACGTCACAGAAAAGTAGAATCTATTGAGTTGTAAATGATTCCTGTGTTTTATGATGATAGCACATTCCTAAGGGGGTCAAATCAGGTCATAAATGTCACCGGATAACTTGTTCCTTTAAGTCGGGGTTCCAAACACACCTTTGGGGGCCTATACCTTGGCTTCTGAATGTCTCAGAGAGG